>NW_017307538.1:324348-338837 GCF_000935625.1 Nanorana parkeri | reverse complement strand
GCTGGAGAAGCTCGTCCATAAATTATGTGTTAAGCTGCTGGAATTCCTCAGCATGTCTTATAGACAATTCTCTAACTAGGTTAGATCTCCGAGACTACAACCACAGGATTCAACTTCATAGGTGGTATGTGTGTAGCTATATACAGTATATATATTAGGGATGCACCAATACTGTTTTTTCGGTATTGAGTACGAGTACCGATATTTTTTTTCCGGTACTCCCCGATTCCGGAAGTCCGATTAAGGAAGCCAGGCAGCGTGTAAAGACTCGCCCCCCCAGATTCCTGATTAGTCTGGAAGCCGGATTAGCGTGTAAAGACTCACGCCCGGCTCCCTGATTGGCCGGGAAGCCGGCTCCATGCTCCCTAGTGACGAGAGAGCATGGAGTCGGCTTCCTGGCCAATCAGGGCGCTGTGTAATGACTCGCCGCCTGGCTTCACGATTGGTTAAGAAGCTGGCCAATCAGACAGGCGGTGAGTCATTACCCGCTCCCCTCCCCCAGCTTCCTGATTTGACAGAAAGCCGGCTCCATGCTCCCTCATCACCTGGTGACGAGGGAGCATGGAGGCGGCTTCCCGACCAATCTGGGAGCCGGACGCAGTGTAATGACTCGACGCCTGACTTCTCGATTGGTTGAGAAGCTGGCCAATCAGGAACCCAGGCGGCGAGTCATTACCTGCCCCCCCTACGGCTTCCTGATTTTCCAGAAAGACTGCTCCATGCTCCCTCATCACCTGGTGACGAGGGAGCATGGAGGCGGCTTCCCTGCTAATCGGGAATGGATCAAAATTACACATTTCCCAAAGGGCGGCAATGCTCTACACATGGACAATCCTATTATTTTCAATAGTGCTCGAGTGCTGGTCACTCAAAAACGCACATGAGCTTTTTAAAGGGCAGAATCACGTTTTTGGCTCCATAGAGTTCAATGGAAGCGCTGAAAAAAACGTGCCTAATGCTCGACGCTTATTCTGATGTCCCTGTTCAATGTGTTGTCACTCGACGCTCAGAAAATAAGGAGCTTTTTTTGGGACAAGATTGTGCGTTTTTAGCCCCAACAGACTTCTATGGGAGCACCCAAAAAAAGTGCGCCTTTTTTTGCGCCATTTCATGCCTAACTACTATCTCCTCCTTCTAGCAGCTTGCTTTCCATTGACTATAATGATAAAGCCCATGCACTAAAAAGGGTGCGTCAAAATTGCTTGCGCTCCAGCGTGAACAGGGGCTCGGGCATGCCCACCAGATATTTAAGGGGCTTCGAATGTTTTATACTTCCTTTCCGCCGCTAGCCAAAAATCCAATTTATCTTCTGTATATGTTTGAGATTCCCGTGTCCTAACACTTCGCCTCAACCTGCTTCCTGCCAGTGATACCGGAGGACGACTTTACCATCTGCTGGAGGCGCCCAAATAAGGCTGCTCCAGGCGCTTTACAATATTGATCGGGTTACCTTGCTCCCGGCTCAGCCCTGGCTCAGGAGATTCTGTGCCAGCTAAAACATTATCGATAAAGTTACCCGTTACTAAATGCAGCCCGAATCAGCTTTCTGCTTTGCAGCAACGTAACCATCAAATATTAGCACAAAAATAAATAAAACATTTTAAAGCCCAACTCCAGCCGTAATTTTTACAGAGACTCTCAGATTTTCCCCGGGTCTATTGAAAATAAAATAAAAAAAAGGTTTGCTGGGGTCCCTAGGGGGCATGATGGACCTCTGCAGAGAGACTACTGCTTCCACACAGTGAGCAAGGCTTCTTCTCTTGCAGCATGCTGGTGTCACTGGTTACACACTATTGAGGGGCCTATGGCGCCTAGTGTCCTTGGTTGCTGCCACATAGCTCACAGTGTGCGGTGAAATCAGAGGAAGCCATCTTAGTCCAGGAGATGAGCCGGTGCAACTGCGCAAGACTGAAGGGAAGGCCGGAGTTCAGCTTTCTGTATATGTGGATCTCTATTTGTTGCACAGCACTTGGATCGATCCCTATATATCGCACAGCACTCAGATCGATCTCTATATATCGCACAGCACTCAGATCGATCTCTATATATCGCACAGCACTCAGATCGATCTCTATATATATATTGCACAGCACTCAGATCGATCTCTAGATATATATCGCACAGCACTCAGATTGATCTCTATATATCGCATAACACTCGGATCGATCTCTATATATCGCACAGCACTCAGATTGATCTTTATATATTGCACAGCACTCAGACTGATCTCTATATATCGCAGAGCTCTCAGATCGATCTCTATATGTTGCAAAGCACTCGGATCGATCTCTATATTTTGCACAGAACTTGGATCAATCTCTATACAGTATGTCGTACAGCACTCCAATAGATCTCTATAAATCGCACAGCAATCTCTATATGTCACACAGCATTCAGATTGATCTCTATATATCGAACAGCACTCAGATCGATCTCTCTATATATATATATCGATCACTCAGATCGATCTCTATGTAACGCACAGCACTCAGATTGATCTCTATATATCGCACAGCATTTTAATCAACTTCTGTATATAGCACAAAATATGGATCAATGTCTATATGTCGCACAGCACTCGGATGGATCTCTGTATACCGCATAGCACTGCGATCGATCTCTATATGTCACACAACACTCATATTGATCTCACTATGTCACAAAGTAGTCTATGGTGTGATACATTGCTACTGTCACATACTGTCGTCCATTCACAGAGAAGGGAACAAACTTCACTCAAGTTGGGGAAATTGCTGCTGGACCCAAAGGGACAATATCTGTCCTCTCGACCTTGTTTTCAATGAAGGATATGATTGTGTATGAGCTTATCTCATATCGGCAACAAATACGGAACGGATTCTTGTAACACTGTTGCAGCCCTACCATTCCCAGCCCATGCACTAAAGCAAACCCATTTCTTTGTGAACTGTAACTTTAACCCCATCCAGAGGATAAGGTCAGTTATTGGTCGCGCCCTATTTACCAAGAACAACTTTCTGAAGGATTATTAGCGCTCTTTCAGTAAAATGACATATCAGAACCTTCCTTCACCTAATGAGAATGATTTCCATGTGTTTCCCAAAATGCCATGTAAAACCACAAATTTCAGGCTTCCTGTTTTACAAGTTTCATCTTCTTTCAATGAATGCTGTGAGAGCTGGAATCAGTCTGGCCCATCTGCTGGTGTTTAAGAACTACAAGTCCCAGCATGTGGGTTTATAAAGCCTGCTGGGAAATGTTGCTTCTTAAAGCTGAACTCCGGGCACAAAAAAATTTAATTGAAGTACACTATATTGTCAAAAGTATTAGGACAGCCCTCAAAATCATTGGATTCAGGTGTTCCAATCACCTCCAGGGCCCCAGGTGTATAAAATCAAGCACCTCAGCATGCAGACGCTTCTACAAACATTTGTGAAAGAACGGGTCGCTCTCAGGAGCTCAGTGAATTTAAGCGTGGTGCCGTGATAGGTTGTCGCCTGTGCCATAAGTCCCTCCGTAAAATTTCCTTGCTTCATTCCCATAGACACACTCCTAAACCTTGTGGACGTCTTCTCAGAAGAGTTGAAGCTGTTATAGCTGCAAAGGGTGGACCAACTCAATATTGAACCCTACGTACTAAGACGCCATTAAAGTTCATGTGCGTGTAAAGGCGTCCCAATACTTTTGGCAATATGATGTATATTTCTCAATAGCTGCAAAGGATATAAAGCCCCTTTGTGTGCAACAAATGTCTTTGAAAATACACATATTACCTTAATAAAGTAGCAGTGATATAACCACTGTGCTGTGCATAGCTTCTGCAGAAAGCAAAGCTGTTGGAAGGACCCAGCAGGCTCCACCCAATACAGGAAACTACAGGAGGAGGCGGAGACAAGACCAGTCACCCTGCACAGGAAGAGAGAGCAGCAGTGACCAGTCTTTGCACAGATCTGGAAGAAATACACAAAGCTCACCAAGTTTCAAATCATTATACACATGATGCTGGAATTTAGACAATACTTGCTAATTCTGGATTACAGCTTTAACATCTCTCATTAAAATTTACCTTAAAATGTACTGCAGTCTGCTGAATGTAACTGCATTGTGTGTAATGGCTAGCTGCGCCCAGAGTAGCAGACATAATCTGTGAATGGCTTAATTTAGTGATATAGTACCAACATTCTATAGGATTTTTTTGTTTCTTATAAAAAATGCATAAAACCCCCAAAAGCAGACAAAAAGAATCAGCTATTCACTTTGCATAGCAGGCCGGCCATGCCCGCTCTATAATCCAGCCAAGCACTGAAAGAATAAGCTTAGTATACAATGTCATAACAGAGTATTTCAAGAAGTGAGTGCTGAAGTACAGGTGACAGTCTTCAGCTACTTATAGAACAGTCCATCATCTTTATTGTCATTCTGCTGAAAGGTGGAATCTCTTTAAATACCACAGACAACATCTACGAAAATACGAGCGAGAAAGCTGATATCGTACAAACGCATTCTTCAACATGTGGTCAAATCTTCAGACGGATGGACAATCGATCCCCTTTTAGGGGACCTTAGGTCACAAGTGCACCTCATATGCCAATCAAATATATGGGGAGAATATAGCGTGTCCTGGGTGGATTTGGAGACATTAGATCCTTCAACATCTATCATTCTTGGAGAGAGGTCTGCCCACCTCTGGACATGCCAACGCCTACAGCAGAACTCCAGCCCAAAATAAAAAGAACAAAATCAGCTTTTGCTCCAATATCAGTCAAGAGATTTCCCTGCAGTACTTTTTCTGCCATTAGATGTCCTCAGTGGGATAGCCAGCATCATTCAAGCCACTTCTTCTGAGCCCAGGTCATCCTGGACCTGCCTCAACCTGTGAATGGACAGTGAAAGAAGAAGCAGAATAGTGATGAGCTCATCTCTCTGTCAATCTTGCCTTTTATTCCTATCAGCATGCTTTTCAGCAGCACGTGAACTGATTGGTTCCTTATACTGCTACAAACTCTCACACTCCAGCCCTGCTGTACACAGACTGCCCAAGGCTGATAACATGTCAGATTTAGGTACTTAATGTCATGGCTTCATATATGGTCATCCAAAGCACCCAGCTCTATGACATGGGGGCAAGGAGAGAGTCCTTACCCCTGTGGAAGTTCCAAGTCATGGCTTCATGACTGGCCATCCAAGGCTCCAGTTCTATGACATGGAGGCAAGGAGAGAGTCCTTACCCCTGAGGAAGTTCCAAGTTATGGCTTCATGACTGGCCATCCAAGGCTCCAGTTCTATGACATGGGGGCAAGTTGAGAGTCCTTACCCCCGAGGAAGTTCTAAGTCATGGCTTCATGATTGGCCATCCAAGGCACCAGTTCTGTGACATGGGGGCAAGGAGAGAGTCCTTACCCCTGAGGAAGTTCTAAGTCATGGCTTCATGATTGGCCATCCAAGGCACCAGTTCTGTGACATGGGGGCAAGGAGAGAGTCCTTACCCCTGAGGAAGTTCTAAGTCATGGCTTCATGATTGGCCATCCAAGGTTCCAGTTCTATGACATGGGGACATGGAGGGAGTTCTTAGCTCTGTGGAAGTTCCAAGTCAGGGCTTCACGGTTGGCCATCCAACTCTGTGACACGGGGCACAAAGAGAATCCGTAGCCCTGTGCCATAGCTGCGTGACTGGCCACTCAGGCACCCAGCTCTATGATATAGGGGCAGAAATAGAGTAATTACCTGTGTGCAAGTTTTAATCTGGGAACTCATGCAGTGCCTGCTGTCTTCACTCACAGCCGTGAAAAGGAATGGAGGAGAGCAAAAGAAAGCTAAATATGTGCAGCTGCATTGGCAAAAGCACAGGTTCCCTTTAAGGAGAAGTTTGGAAAACCTATCCTTTTTTTACCGTGAATACATTTTGTAACTGAACAACGTTCAATTGATTTGGTTAGTGTTTTCACTAGATGGGTTACACAAAGCCCAACTACCTATAAATCAGACATCTGCACTTGCACTCCTCTACTCTCTTTACTTTAGCAATTGTAAGTCTAAAAAGAACGCTAATGTAAAAGAATGGCCTTGTAAACCACAATGGTTTATAGATATAATACAGTACCCCCAGCTATGCTCACAGTGTACAGCTGAGTGACTTCACTGACGTAAAAACCACAAGAGCAAAGGTTACGTAATTATAACAGTGAAAAGGACCATAAACAACTAGACAAACTGTATGCTGAAATGTGAAGATCCTGTCCATGCATTGTCACAGCGTTCAATAAAATAACTAACCCACGAGAGGAGACGTGGGATTTTAAGGAAGTTTAAATTTAGCCTACGGCTGCTAAATGTAAATAGTAGGGATCCCTTACCCTGTTACTTACTAAACTGATGCAGAGGATTATGTGCTAAAAAAAGCAAAAAGCAAAAATAAATAAATAAAATACTGCAGACTGTAAGGGAAAGCCATTGTATATAAAGAGTATATTGATGAGATTGGCAGATCGCTGTACACATATAGAGAGGGGCTGCTTACTACAAACAGTTTAGAATTGGATATTACACTGCCTGTCCAAAAAAAAAGTCACCGCCTGGATTTAGCTAAGCAAATAGGTCAGAGCCTTCCATTGGATAATAGGTCTAGGTTCAGCAACGTTATGTGCCCACAAAATGAGGTCAGATGCCAACCCGAATATACTGAATGACCAGGTTTTTCCATCAATAGATTTTTTCTTCCCTGATGGCACCGGCATATTCCAAGTTGGCAATGTCAGGATTCATTGGGCTCAGATTATGAAAGAGTGGTTGAGGGAGCATGAGACATCATTCTCACACATGGATTGGCCACTACAGAGTCCAGACCTTAACCCCATCCAATCTTCGGAATGTGCTGGAGAAGACTTTACGCAGAGGTCCGACTCTCCCATCATCACTACAAGATCTTGATGAAAAATGAATGCAACTCTGGATGGAAATAAATGTTGCGACATTGTATAAACTCATCAAAACGATGCCACGGCAAATGCGTGCCGTACTCAAAGCCAAAGGTGGTCCAATAAAATATTAGAGTGTGACTTTTCTTTTGGCCAGGCAGTATATTATTACTATAATAATAATAATAATAAAAAAATAATTATTATTATTATCATCATCATCATTATAAATAATAATACAGCATTTATATAGTGCCAACAGTTTGTGCAGTTCTTTACAAAATAAAGGGAGACAGTATAGTTACTATACAATAGAAGGGCCCTCCTTGTGAGAACTTACAATCTACAATATGCCATTATAAACTTCATATATAGTAAGCTCAATGAATTAAATAATAAACTTGTCATAAAAGTATATCTATAGTCAAAACTTTGTTTTGGGCAGAGTAGGGAATGGGTAGAACAGGGGTGAACAAATTAATATGGAATTTAGGAGCCAGTCTGTCCAATCCAGGAGCCATCAGGACTTTTTTTTAGGAGTCAGCTCCATTGTCAACAACTAGAGTAAACCTCAAAAGTTAGGCACTAGCTGTCATTTTTTAAGAAGCATTGGCTACCTGGCTCATGGGATCTGTCCATCCCTGGGTTAGAACCTATGTCAAATTCACTTTGTTGGACAGATGACCCTAAAAATTAGGTCTTCTCTTGGCCCCCCCAGACATTCAATCTTGGAGTTAAAAGCAGAAACAGCTTTTTTGGATCTTTTGAGCCAATCACTGTTGTTTTATGCCTCCTTATTTGTTTTTGAACCATCTTATCCAGCCAAAACTTTCATTTGCAATTTTGGGACAGAGTGGATTAGGGATAAAACCCCAATCAGGTTTTTACTAAGGATATTTGGAAGTGGAAAGAGAGCGCTGGCCTCGTGTGACTATTCTGTTTGTGCTTGTCATCTAATAGTGGTTGAGTGATGTGAATTTGTGTTATCTGGAAAATGGATAGGCAGCTATCACTGGCCCAGGATCTCCCACAGTATCCTTGACTTAACAGTGCTCACAGTAGATGTAGGAATTGAACACCAATTAAAATAGTCCAGATACATCTTTCTTCCACCCAGGGGACAATCAAGTAGAATATCCAAAGTGTTTTAGGTGTCCAAAACGTACCCCCTTCATCAAGGCTAAGGTAAAACTCAAGGGAACCTCGCAAATATGTATAAGTAATGATTGCATTAAGAAAAAAGCTTACTTGATAATTCAAAAATATAGAGCAATAATAAAACATAGATTCAGTACTTGGAATTGCACATACAGTATACATTCATAATGAATATATGTAAAAACATAAAATACGTATTCACAAGTCAACATAAAAGTAGCAACCAGTCCCTAAAAACAACAGCATTGAACGGGTAAAAAGGTTGGTAAGAGGTGGGTTTGAGCTGGGGTAGATAACCTCGGCACTCCAGCCATTGTTGAACTATAGGTCCCCTGAGGCACTGCAAGACTCTGCCAGCCACAGGCATGACTCCCAGAGGGAGAGGCATGATGGCATTTGTAGTTTCACCAGAGTTAGAGAGCCGAGGTTGCCTACCCCCGGGGGTTACAGCCTACTGCTCTCTTCATTTACTATCCTGCAGTCACAGGGACAGGATTTTGTTTCTGATATGGTCACAAGCAGCAAAGGTTTTGGCTGGAGTTGATTTTAAGTTTTTGAGCAGTTTTCAGAAATTAAAATAAAATATAAATCATAGTTGTAAATCTCTGAAGGAAATAAAGTATTTCCTTCAGACGCCGCTTAAATACCTGGCATGGTACCGCGTACATGGCATGTATGAGTGAGAGTCAAACTGGAAATACTGAAAAGGATCAGCTGACGGCAGCCATCGCTGCCCTGCTTGGATTGTGACGACAGCACCTTTCATGACATATATGATAGATTAGCTTGCTGTCATGCTCTGTGCTTCCATCAGTCATACACAACCTCTAACAAGCATAACAGAATTCTAGGCAGCAGCTTTTAGAGAGCACAAGTATGACTTCACTAAATCATGCTTTCTTCAAATATGGCTCCACTTTAAACCCTTCTTTCCATACTTCCCCATCTGTAAAGTAAAACTGTGCTTTAGCTAGCCCAACCAATGTAGCAAAGCTATTATGTCTACATTGGTGCCATTGCCCACCCACCAGTTCTAACCCTGGAACTGCTGTCAAAACACCATTGCTTCTAGGAATAAGGGAACACATGTAGAGTCCCCTGAGCCATCCCCAATGCCATGTTTCAGTGACCAATCTCCAGGCTCAAGCACCATCATATGGGGTACAAAAGGTATGCCTAGTCCTATGCAAACAATGACTTTCAGAAGGCCAGTATGTGTGTAGCAATTTTAGGAATCTGCAGTGGTGGACTAGGGATTTGCACAATCATTGTGCTGTTAAAGCCTAACTCTTCTTGGGGCTGCTCACTTCTACTTAGGGGTATTGTGTAAAGGACCTTTGCTTACCTAATACCCGGTCCCCTGGCAGTCGGCACTCAACTTCCTACTGTACTCTCCAGCTCGTGGACTGTCCTTTGGTGTCCTCATGTATAATGCAGGAACCTCCTCTTTGCCCAGGCAGAGCAAAGCAAAGATTTACTTCAATGGCAACTCCACCATTAGCTTATACTTACGTTGCCTTCACTGCCTTCTTGTGTGCCCACCCTGAGTGAAGAAAAATACCTGGTACTTCCAGGAATAGAATGTGACAGTGCTGGCGCTTGGTGATTGGTCAACCAGGCAGCCAGCACTGTCATACAGGGGCAGGGAAAGAGTTCTTAGCACTGTGTAAGCTCTAGGCTGGGGCTTGAAGCTTGCTCAGGGCTAAGCTCCCTGGAATGGTGGCAGAAGGAATGTAAGGTAAGTTGTTGGTGGGGCAGCCATTAAAGTGAATTTGTGCTTGGTGGTTTTAAGCTGGATATAAGGTGACAAAGGTATGTCAGTGGAGCACCTGCAAACACCGCTGGCCAAGGCTGATCAACCAATGAGACTTTGCATTTAGGGAAGCAATGGATAATGTGGATCCCTAAAGGCAGTTGGATAGTACCTGCCGCCCTCTAGTGTCATTAGGTCTATGCTCCTATTCCTATGCTCCTCCTTCCTGTGCTCCTATTCCTATGCTCCTCCTTGCTGTGCTCCTACGCTCCTCCTTCCTACGGTCTTCCTACTTCCTTTGCTCCTATTCCTATGCTCTTCCTTCATATGCCCCTTATACTATGCTCCTCTCCTCCTTCCTATGCTCCTCCTTCTATTGTCAGAAACCAGATCTGAACGCAGGGCCTCTGCTGTAGCTGGCAGTATTTCTACCTGCTGAGCCACCTTAAAAACCTGGATAGCTCCTTGCCTGATCTCCTGTGTAATCCTCAGTTAAACCTAGTTTCTGCTGAACTCTGAACTCCTTGCTCCTCCCTTGAACTTCCTATTTAAGCCATGCCTCTGCACTTCCTGTTTACCAGATTATTGTGTTCCTGCCAATATCTTTCTTGCTGCTCCTCCTGTGATACATTCCGCTCATACTGCTACCCGTGTACTGACCTTTGGCTGCTGATTCACCGACTACTCTCATCGTCTTCCATTTTATACCTGATACCTTTGGCTACTGACCGCGGCTTGATCTCTGACTACACTTCTGCCTGCTCCTATACTACTACCGTCTGCTTGTGTACTGAACTCGGCCTGTTATTGCACAAATTTGCATGCTGTTTCAGCTACTGGAGTCTGAGCCTGATCCAGATCATGACACCCTCCTTCCTATGCTCCTCCTTCCTATGCACCTTCATCCTATGCTCCTAATCCTATGCTCCTCCTTCCTATTTCTATGCTCCTCCTTCCTATGCTCCTCAGTTCCATCTAGTGGTGGGAATAAAGTGTGAATGACATTCACCCAACTATATGCTGGGTGGAATGTTTATATATCAACCTTCTTATGTTCATTTGACAAGTATAATGCAGAGCAAGAAGTGATGGGAAAATGGAGACACAGGCAACAACAAGTTCAGTAAGAATAGGTTTATAACCTATGCCAGGAGTCTACAATAGAGAGATTTCCCATTGTGGGAAAGGTGTCAGACAGGACAGAAAATTCACCTATAGGAGCTTTTTTTTAATCTGCCTAAGTATTTGTAATTTCATTCATCCTCTTCTGAGCTCTACATATCCTAGTGGATGACACCACCTTCTTTTTTACAGTAATAGACTGTATAAGTGGTGTCTTTTCTCCACCCCAAACATGCTGATTGGCCAGCGAAGGAGCGGCAAGAGACTGATAAGTTTACCTCCCTGCTCACTCCTCTGGCTCTACAGGGGATATAAGAAGCTGATATCAAGCCCAATTAAAGTTACATAAAAAAACATGTCATATTATATTAATAAATAAGGAGCTTCATTCATTTTTGTATTTACTAAATCTGCCTGGAGTTCAGCTTTAAGCTCTTACGTTGAGCTAATTCTTCCACAGCAAATCATTCTGGGCATTGCTAGCCATTACAATCCTTCTCGCTGCACAATGAAGACCTATTCAGCCAATATAAATTTCTTTTAAAAAAGTTAAGTATTAACAAAAGAGTTGGAGTAACAAGAATGGGGAGGGCGGATGAATGAGAAGAGACAGTCAACTAAGAGGGATTTAGCAATAAGTAAAATAAACTAAGCGCAGACATCCAGCACACCACAAGACGGTAATATTAATAATCAGTTGTGCGCCATCCTTTAAAATCCTGCGCGGAATTCTATGACTATGGAAAAATACACACAATAAATGTCAGCAATATTTTATCTACTTTATGTGCTGCTTAATGTCAAGTCTCTTCACCCCGTGGATTACGGCTCAGTACGCCGAGGGCCCCAATTATCTAATCGTGAGCCTTTTGTGTTGTATATAAGCATTTATATACATTTCGTAGCAATCAAACGTACGGCGGAGTATTGACCTTTGCCTGAGAATAAAAAAAAAAAAAGCTCAGCCGTGTTAGTCCACCACAAGCTGCTCCACCGACATTGCGGCAATCACAGTGTTAATACAAATTTTACATGCCCCCCTTGTGATTTAATGAGGATTTGGTTAGCTGACGCGGCATTTTCGACTCTAAAGCAATTTTTCTTGTTTCGATAATAAAAAAAGAGTTTTGCTAGATGTAAGAAGGCGATGTAAACTTTCATCCAAAAATCACTAATTAAACATGAGCGCTGAGAACGGTCATATGTGCAGGACCACCACTGGACTGCTAATGAGGCCAAACTTCAGCAGGCGCTGCTTGTAATTAGTTAATCATTTCCAATGCTTCCAGGGCATTTTAAAATAGTTTTCTACCCTGAACGCTCAGGACACCTCCTTCAATTGTCACATTCGGAGGCAACAAAGGAGAAAAGACGAATGACCAAGCACAGAAAACTGTACAGAAGACACTCAAATAATATGAGTTCTGCAGCTGAATAAAGGCAACTCCAGAATCTCAACTTGTTGTTATATATTGAAGCTGAATTTAATGAAAATAAATATGAAGACCGCAATCAATATTATACTAGTATATAATATACAGTATATATTATTATATTAGTCATATTAATTATCACATATCACAGAGATATATTTAAAATATGAAATATAGAAACATTATTAGATATACAAACAGTGTATGGATAAGTAAAACAGAAAAGGACATAGCGAGAGACACTAGATAGATAGATAGATAGATAGATAGATAGATAGATAGATAGATAGATAGATAGATAGATAGATAGATAGAAATACATTGATAGAAGATAGATAGATAGATAGATAGATAGATAGATAGATAGATAGATAGATAGATAGATAGAAAGTAAGGTGTATGGGTATATTAGATCAGGGTGCTCATGTCTTCTAGCACTAAATAATTTGCTGACAGGTGACAGACATTTTGTTCTCTTAAACTGGTCACTCACTTTACAATCTGATTGTACAATCTCATACATAGATGAAAATCACTCAACTGGAACACTGCATTGGCAACAAGAGACTGTCAGCGAGCTTTACAATATTCTTAGAGCTCATGGAAATTTATCTGATCACTGTTCCATTTAACCTCATCCAGGTTGACTACATTGGCCAACACATAATAGGATGTCTGTAAAATTCTACATTAAATAGACTGTAAAGTGTATGGCCAGCTTCAGAGAGTTAATTTTATCAATGCAGCAGTGCCCCTATCTAGTAGTGGGGAACACATGCGCTGTAAGGACTCGTTCACACAATGATGTGTCTTTTAATGTACATCATGAGCACGCTATACAATGCACATTACCACAATGCACGGTAATGCACTTTGGACGTGCTTGCGGTGCAATGCAAAGTTAATTGCATGCCAACACATCTACAGTGCACTGCAAGGCCCCTGCGAACACAACACACAGGATGTGTATAGTCAGGCAATGGGTTGCTGTGCACTGTCTACTGTAGGGCGCGTCAACGCAACCAGAACTCATGCATTACAGCATGAGCATGCCATTAGAAGGCACCAGGAGCCGAGCACCAATGTATCAGAAAGCAAGCAAGATTAGATAGAGCAGGAGACAGAGAGGAAAATAGCGAGATGGATAGATAGATAGATAGATAGATAGATAGATAGATAGATAGGGTTGGACTGGCAGAGATAGATAGACTCAAGTATTAATGATAATTTGGGATAAGTCGATGTGGAGTGTCTCTTGAACACTCTCCTTTAACTCTAGAGAAGTCTGAGGACTCTGGGCTTGCTCTAAGCACATAGCAGCAGAGGGGAAGAGGTGGCTATACATGTACAGTATATGTTAATATCATTATGATACATAATATTATTAAATCAACAATTTGTTTCCTCCTTGAATAAACTGTTTATTGAAAAGGCATTTCTAATGATAAATATTAGATATGACCACAATAAATAATAAATAGAAAATACAACACATTCGGACCAGCTATGCACTCTTTTTCAGCAGTGTTACATATTTTAGCGATGACATTACCATTCACATCGTCGGTCGTAACATATTGTAAACAATTCTAAATGTGGCCTCACCCCGGAATGTTTCCAGTGACCCAATATTATGGGTGAATCTCAATTTTAGCTCCATGAAATGTATATTAGAGATCACATTACTCTATCAGCAATACATAACAGACAGGCTTCACTGGCAATTGAGCAAAGCTCCCTACGGATAGACCAGTGACCTACACAAGCGAAGTTTGGAATATATCTGATAGCGTTTGTATTGGGTTACACCAGAGACAGCAGATTTTGAGCCGCAGATTTGCAGTTTTCATGCACAGATTTATATCATTTTTTTAAAAGGATACTTATGTAGAAAATAAACATAAAATATCCCTTTAAATGGGATATTACGCGGTGGGTGACAGGCTGCCGCAGCATTTTACAGCAAAGCATGCTGGGAAGTGAACTCCTGCGGCACATATGATAACATGGCAATGAATGCATAGGCCCATTGAAACAATAATAATGAAAAAAATGATCTTGTTCTTTTAAGTGATTTTAATAAATAAAAAATATTCATATTTGGGAATTATTTTATATAAGGACAGTGAT
>NW_017307538.1:321425-323060 GCF_000935625.1 Nanorana parkeri | reverse complement strand
TGGGAATTATTTTATATAAGGACAGTGATAAAAAAAAGCTAGGGTTATGAAGGTTTCTGAGATATTTTCAAAGTGGTCAAATTATTTCACATAAGGTCAAAATTATACATAATAATATAATAATAATAAAAATAATTGCTATTGACTATCATTTTTGAATTTCATTGTATATAAGAAGCAATCGTTACATTCCTAAATGTCTATTAAAAAATGTCCCATTTATTACCACTAGGGGTCAGGGTTGTGCAACCCACAGCCCTATAGATACTGGGGAACTACAAGTCCCAGGATGCCATATCAAAGCCTGACAGGGCATGCTGAGCATGGTAGTTCCCCAGCAGCTGCTGGTCCTCCGATACTCTGTGCTGCTCTTAGAAGCTTTATACTGAGATGCAGTTTTTAAAACTTACAGCTGAAGCTCGCTCCGCACAATGATCCCTCACTTTTTCCCTCCAACAAGGACAGCAAGTCCCTACATGTCACTCTGCAGAGTCAACTAAATAGGCAGAGATTTCACTTTTTCCCATCTGGATTAACCTGGTTGTGTGTCTCTCAGCCATTACCAAACAGACTTGTTACATGAATGAAATATCAGGAAGAGGCAGCAATGGAGCCCCACAGGAAGAGGGCAGCTGAATGACGCTATAGACAAACTGCATATCATTGTGTGCAGAATAGATACAGATAGGCAGATAGATAGATAGATAGATAGATAGATAGATAGATAGATAGATAGATAGATAGATAGATAGATAGATAGATAGATAGATAGGATCCAGGTGGATAGGGATATTACATCAGTTGAGCTCAACTCCTTCCCCCAGTGAATATTTTTCTATATAATTAATGTTTTCCTACACTGGTTACTAATTAACTATCTTGTCAGTGGTTCCCCCATTCACACATCAGCATGAGCATTTTCAGGTCATTTTGAAGCTCTTTTACGCACATTTTTGCATTTTCCGGCTTGACCATTTTTTGTTTTGGCCAATGGAAAGCTAGTGGAAACTTGTGCAAAATCAACGCGTTATGCACATTTTTCAGACATTCACATTGGAGTCTATGGGGCTTAAAAATGCGCAATTCTGCTTGAAAAGAAGCTCATGTACTTTTTCGAGCTTCAGGCTACAAAAATAACAGGATTCTTTATGTTGAATGATTTCACGCTACAGGATACACACAACAAAATACTCAAGCGTAGTGCTGTTGGGTACCACACTACTCCACAGACAGCTGTGTATAGACAGACAGGTACTGCACAGGTATTTTCTAAAATTATACCACAGATAGATACATTATATAAAGAGATAAGACAGATAGACAAACAGAGAGAGAGAGGAGAGAGAGATACTGTAGATAGATCTGGCAAGCAGGCAGCCATTGATAAACAGACTCAAGTATTGTAAGCTCCCGGAGGGTAGGGACTGATGTGAATGTGCACTATGTAAAGCGCTGCGTAAATTGTAGGCACTATATAAATACCTGTAATAATTATTACATAAATCAATAATAATTATTGATCACTGGGACCCTGGTAGTTCTTGTGAAAATGTCAAGTATCGGCACCGACACAGATACTTGCATTACTGGTATCTGAAC
This sequence comes from Nanorana parkeri, assembly GCF_000935625.1. Lineage (NCBI taxonomy): Eukaryota > Metazoa > Chordata > Amphibia > Anura > Dicroglossidae > Nanorana > Nanorana parkeri. The sequence continues at coordinate 321,461 of NW_017307538.1, read as the reverse complement.
AGCCCTATTGATCAGTTTTGGGACAAAGAGCCCCAG
>NW_017307538.1:314017-320398 GCF_000935625.1 Nanorana parkeri | reverse complement strand
AAGTTGTAAAAATTTAGTTTAAAGTAAACAAATATGTGTGTATAAATACAGACAGAAGGATTAAAATGCAGTTACATAGTATTTGAGGTTGAATAAAGACATTAGTCCATCAAGTCCAACCTGTTAGGATCTCATTCTAGGAGTACTTGTACCCCTGTATATTACGGTCCCTTAAGAAATCGTTACGGTCCCTTAAGAAATCAAGTTAGATTCAACAGTGAAAGACAAATGATAGATGAGAGAGAGCGAGAGAGAGAGAGCGGGCGAGAGAGAGAGAGAGAGAGAGAGAGAGAGAGAAAGAATGCATAGATAGACAGACAGATAGATAATGCATAGATATATAGATACCAGATAGATAGATAGATACCAGAGAGATAGATATATAATATAGATAGATAATGCATAGATAGATAGATAGATAGATAGATAGATAGATAGATAGATAGATAGATAGATAGATAGGGTTGGACTGGCAGGCAGAGATAGATAGACTCAAGTATTAATGATAATTTGGGATAAGTTGCCCCCATACTGTGGAGTGTCACTTGAACACTCTCCTTCAGCTCTAAAGAAGTCTGAGGACTCTGGGCTTGCTCTAAGCACATAGCAGCATTCATCTCCTTCCTCGCCTGCCAGTAGTAGAGCAGGAAATACCGTATCACAGCCCCAGCCAGTGAACTGACTTGTGGTGTTAATAGAACAGATTCATTAAGTGGTAAATAAATGTTCCCTGTCGCAGTAATTGCTCAGACTGCCTTCCCAGGCACAAGCTCCAGCAGCACAGATAAGGCTGAGCCAGAGGCATGGAAGCAGCAGAGGGGTAGATAGTATGAGGAGGGACATGCTCTCTCTTTGTAATAAAACACCTGTTCCATGACTCTCTCACACACACAACACATTGCTGCGACGGTTGCTGCTGCTGCTTTGCTTGCATGTGAGGACAGTAAGCCAGGAGAAAGCAGAATGTAACATCAGCATATTCTGTATAGGAAATTGGGATTAATTGTAAACAGAGCTGCACACTGTCCTCGGCGGATCTCTTTCCAGGGCTGGCGGATTCAGTTTACCACACTTCAACAAAAATAATCTTAGCACGCTTCCAGTTTCCTAAGTGCTCATGCTTCGCATTGTACAGCTCTGGCCGGGGAGAGCTGAACTCAACGCTAGCAACACAAGGGCAGCTAGCTGCATGGACGACCCGGTGGTGACCAAGACCTTGGTGCCGCCAGACTTGTCTCCCTGGGGCCTTCTCGGCAGTAAAGCTCCCTTAAGTCTAGACCTAAAACGACCTAAACATCAATCTACATAGGAAGAAAATTTGTTTATTATAGTACGACCGGAGACGTCGTACACTGTTTTGCTATAGATAGAAATCAAGTGACACTAAACTCAGGAGTTAAATCCTAAAAATACATTACCTTCACTATTAACAAAAATGTATCTTATTTGTGTATCACTCGGCTGTAGATCCTCAAATCATCTCTGAATTGGTGCTGACACTGTCCTTCCTTCTGGAGTGTGGCTACTTTTGTTCTCCATGTTCCCTGTGTGTGTTGTAAAGTAGTCACCGCTCCAAGCTCACTCCTGTAATGGACTACAATCTCACATTTAGTTTACTGATTTGTATTGAGATTGTAGTCCATCATGGGAGTGAGCTTGGAGAGGTGTCTACTTAACAACACACACAGGGAACATGGAGAACAAAAGTAGCCACACTCCAGAAGGAAGGACAGTGTCATCACCAAGTCAGAGATAATTTGAGAATCTACAGCTGAGGGATATACAAATAAGATACATTTTTGTTAATTGTGAGGCTCCATTCACACATAGCAGTTGCGGTTTTCATACGGAAAACCGAACAATACCGCGCAAACAGTAACATATGCGCGGATTCCGCACGTTTGCAGCTATTGCTATAGCTGAAATGCGCAGAATCTGCCATAAAACCGAGTTTGGATTGTTTTGCGGTTTCGCAATAGTCTGAACAATGCACATTGCAGTGTATTCTTTTTTTTTTAACCGCGTTTCCACGCGTATTAGTAAGCGCGAATACGCGCATAAAAGGGCTCATGTGTGAATGGAGCCTTAAGGTATTTGAATGTATTTTTAAGATCTCATGAGTTTAATGCCACTTTAAGCAGCGTAACAATTGGCCGTACAGATGGCCAATTTGTCTTTAACCACCATTCCTCTCCAGGGGGTGATAAGGACTCCCAGCAAGGGGGACAGACCTGGGAATTTATGCACAGATAGGGGATGTAAGACACTGGTAAGCGATTTAACTGGTCTGCACGGGCAGGAAACTGAGATATCAGCCTTTCATGCAAGCTTGCCATGCACAGCCTGCGGCCAGATATCTATCTTATCCCTGATTAGAACGTAGACATGTGCGGTTGTATACCCCATGGGGCGTCCAACTCTGTGCTCCCAGCAGACACCCTTATCAATCGAGTTACCAGATGGGGAAGATATAACTTGGCCAATAGACTTTACCTCTATGTCTCACCCCAAAAATTCAATTCCTACAGGGGTAGACAAATTAATATAGAATTCGGGAGCCAGTCAGTCCAATCCAGGAGCCAGCAGGATTTTTTAGGAGCCAGCTCCATTGGCAACAACTAGAGAAAACCTCAAAAATTAGGTGCCAGCTGTAATTCTTAAGGAGCATTGGCGACCTGGCTCCTGGGATTTGTCCAGACCTGTGTTATAATGTTATATTGAAATCCTTGTTAACAGGATGCATAGCATTTCTTTCATGTGCTATCTCCGAAATCTGGTTACAGATGGGCAAACCTAATCTGAAATGGTGGATCGACGCACGCTGGTAACGGCCACAGAATGGCCAGCACCACCAAAATGACCAAATACCCCCGCCCCGTTCCCAATTCTTGAAAGTAAAGCATTGCTTCAGCTCCTTGGAAAAAAGGATAATCGGAAGATTATGAAACCTCTGCAACTGATGCAGGTTGACTTCCGGTTGCACCGTTTCTACTGCATTACAATCATCGTTCAAATCTAAGGCATCTCCAGCAAAATCATGACTATTAAGCCTTCTGCAAATGCAAAATAAAATGCTAAAGCAGCTTTTTATATAAGAGTATGGCTTTTTAGATCGTCAGCTCTGCTGCGCAGGATCCCCTGCCGAGATTCTTTGTATTCCATTGGTAGTGTACAATGGTACAAAGGCACCTGCAGGGTGATCAATGAATAGCATTTTTAAAGCTTTTTTTCCTTTTTATCTTCTTTTGATACAATGTGAATTTGTATCAAAAGTCAAAACTTTTTTGGATAGAGCAGTAAAGTGTTAGAACCCCCAGATGAGGTTCAACTCTTGCTTTGTCCAAGTGACCACCGTTACCGGAACTGAAATGGAAGAAAAATCTAACATTCTGATTTTCCCCCCAGGGCAAGAACGGAGGGGAAACCCTACAATTTCTCATTCACTCACTTGTGCCGGTGACGATAAAAAACAAGTTTCCCATCGCTTTGGGTCTACAGGACAGGAAGTAAAGCGAAATCTCTCCAATGGGACACAGAGGGCAAAAAAAAAGCACAAAAACTTGGTGGACCTTACTATACTTTTCTCTATCCAAAATGAAAAATAAAATTGGACTTGGATACACTATAATGCGGATAGGCACAGAGACACCTTCTGTGCCCATTCTCATTCAAAGAGGGCAATAAAATCATATACCCCACGCTGGGCTTTAGAGATCACAAGGAGAACAATAGAAAACAAAGAATAAAAGACAACTTAAAATAAAAAGTAACATAAACTTAGAAATAAACTTACAGCCAGTTGCTAGCATTTGCAGAGAACACAGCTAATATGATCATCAAGAGGGACCTCAAGAAGTATTCAGGGGTCATCCTGAGGATCTGTGGGGGGGAAATGATCTCCAATAACAGTGATGATATGATATTTTTGTAGTTCCTCAGTGGTGCCTGCTTCCTTAGGGTACAGATCCCAGGGAGGGGGTAAAGTGCTCAGGGGTGCCACCAGTCTCCTCTTGCAGCTTGCTTACAGGTATCCCGACTTTTTAAAAAGAGGGACCAGCATTAGGGGGGGTGATGGAAGCCGGGTATTGTCGATGCCAAGGTATCTGATGCCCACTCTAAGTGCCAGCTATGGACCTGCAGCGGAGGTGAGCTCTCCCTCCTCCGGGCACTGGGCTTTAAATCGGGACCGCAGGTGGCACGCAGCACAGCGACCTCTAGCGGGTGACAGCGGCAGTGGCGGCGGCGGTGGCAGCGCAGCGTGTCCCACTCCGAGCAGTGCCTGGGTCAGACTCCGAATGTCAGTTCAGCTGGAGGAATCCCGGGATGGAAGCAACAAGCGGAGGGGAGGGGGGAGGAGTAGAGGGCCGGTCCTGGATGGTGATACCCAGGCGGGGTTACACGGCCCGGACACCCCCCTCTCAGGGCGGGACAGGGCAGGAGAAGTGCATTCATTCATTGCTCTGCCAGTGTGTGCGGTCACTGAGCCGCTGACAGCAGGCAGGACGGTACGGAGCTCGCTGTGTCCTCAGCGGACGCCTGGCAGCGCTCATAGCAGAGGGCATCCCATAATATCACCTTCTCTGCACAATTTGTTATTGCTGCAGAGTTGTCCTTATTTACAAACTTATCCAAAAATTGCTGCAGAGTTATCATTATTTACAAACTTATCGAAAAAGACTTCACTGTCCTGATAATCTTATAATATTCTGCCCCCTAAAAAATAAAAGTCACCACCTGGATTTAGCTAAGCCTACATCAGAGCCTTCCATTGGATAATAGATCTAGGATCAGCAACCTTATGTCCCCAAAAATGAGGTCAGCTGTCTTATACACTGCCTGTCCAAAAAGAAAGTCACCACCTGGATTTAGCTAAACCTGCATCAGAGCCTTCCATAGTATAATAGATCTAGGCTCAGAAATAGTATGTGCCCAAAAAATGAGGCCACCAAATGGATTTAGCTAAGCCTAAATCAGAGCCTTCCATTGGATAATAGGTCTAGGTTCAGCAACGTTATGTGCCCAAAAAATTTAGCTAAGCCTAAATCAGACCCTTCCATTGGATAATCGGTCCAGGTTCAGAAACGTTATGTGCCCAAAAAATGAGGCCACCACCTGGATTTAGCTAAGCCTAAATCAGAGCCTGCCATGGTATAATACTGTAGGTCTAGCTTCACCATCAGTTTGTGCCCCTTTTATACACTGCCTGTCCAAAAAAAGTCACCACCTGGATTTACCTAAGCCTACATCAGATCCTTCCATTGGATAATAGGTCTAGGTTCAGCAACGTTATGTGCCCAAAAAATAAGGTCAGCTGCTACCTGAATATACTGAGTGACCAGGTTTCCATCCATGGATTTTTTCCTTCCCTGATGGCACATTGGGCATATTCCAAGATGACAATGCCAGGATTCATCGGGCTCAAATTGTGAAAGAGTGGTTCAGGGAGCATGAGACATCATTGTCACACATGGATTTGCCATCACAGAGTCCAGACCTTAACCCCATTGAGAATCTTGTGGATGTGCTGGAGAAGACTTTACGCAGTGGTACGACCCTCCCATCATCACTACAAGACCTGGATCCCTGGATGGAAATAAATGTTGTGACATTGCATACAATGCCACGGCAAATGTGTGCCGTAATCACAGCCAAAGGCGGTCCAATTAAATATTAGAGTGTGTGACTGGCAGTGTGTATATAGAGAGAAAGAGAGCTGCCAACTGTCCATCCGAAAGGAACCAAGTCCCTCTTTTTTCATTGGTTTGATGTATACATTTCTATGAAAATGATCAGTTAAAGAGGAGCTATAAGGCTGGGTTCACACCATTTTCCGGACCAGATCTGGAACATAGTGCATTGCGTTTTTGCTGCATTTTTACAGCGATTTTGCAGCAATTGGATTTTGTTTTTATAAAAAACAAAATGGTCTTACAGGTGCGTTCCATGCGTTTTTATGTGTTTTAATGCGTTCCAGCGCATTCCAGACCAGAGAAAATAGGACAAGCAGTATTTTTCTGGTCTTGTCTGGTCTGGAACGGACTGTGCTGGTGGGAACAGAGGCCAGAAATAGCATAGGGATACATTGGGATACATTTGTGGTCAGGAAACGGTCTGGTCTGGTCTGGAGGTAATCTGGATGTGGTTTGAATGGGTCCTAAGTCAAAAGCCTTATGCATCCCCAAATAAAAAATATAAGCCCCAAGCTGCACAAGCTATTTGCAAGGTAAATGGGCAGGACATTTATACAAAGAGATATCAATACAAATCCACAGTAGGTCTAGAGGCACTCATGTGTCTTGCAGCAGACATAAGTCAAAGCATCAGCGTTTTTATTATCAATTGTCAGTGGTTGCTCAAAATAAGTGAATTATTTATCAAAGT
>NW_017307538.1:269708-313915 GCF_000935625.1 Nanorana parkeri | reverse complement strand
CTGTCCTTTAGGAATATATATATAATATTTTAATGACCATGGTCTGGCCACATGTTTGCTTCATAATGTTGGCATGCCCTGTATGGGCAAACAAGTGACTGTTTCATGGTAGACACAGATTTTTGTAGACTAATGAAAGTGTACCACGCAAAGTGTACCAGAGTGCTGTACTAATGGATGGCCATGGAGGAGAGTGAGCATTCTAAAGGACCTGGTTTATTGTGACACACCTTTAAATATTCCAGATTACTTTACGACTCAGTCACATGACAGCTCAGACCCACAAAGGAAGCCGGTGCCGGAAGACTTCCATCTGCCAGATCCTGCTATCACAGAACAAAACTGGGAGCAGGTAGCTGTATAACGCCCAGCATCAGTCACTGACTTCAGATCCAGTTATGATCGATGTCTGAATAGTGAAGTATCTCCAGTCAGGGCCATCAACCAAACATAGCTTATTAGTATTGGCCAGGGTGCAAATGACCTTCCCCCATAGAGGCACTACGGGCCCAATCACACCAGCCCACATGCATTATGTATATTAGGGTGCGTTGTGTAGGGGCAATGAGATGCATGGTTAAATTTTTTGATCAAGGCACCTGTGTGAATGACCCCTAAAGAACATTCTCCATGATCTGTTTACGGCCGGATTAATGAACGATAGTATGATGCAGATCCTAACTGTAGCAGATATCTGCCTGAGCCTGAGAGCCAAGTTGGAGTTTTCCTAGCCAATGCCTGGAGATAGGATGTCATTGGGTGTGTCTGTAGAGTGCCTCTCCTTCCCACTCCATAGACACACAAGCACACTCCTTAGCCCGATGCAAACATGCATATTTACACTCTGATCTTTTGTTAAAAAGATAATTTGGATCATGAATTCCTGTAGGTAGTTTAAGGTCGTTCGGAGTCAAGAGAAGCCATGCCCTGTCTGTGCCTGCCCCACTGAAGGTGAGTGACTCACAGGATTTTAAATTCTGCCATATGGGTACAATATATAGTATACACATTGTAATTTCAAGTTGATCTCTAGGCAGATATAAAAGACACAGAATAGGTCCATTCACACCTGCAATTAGGGCTGAATGCGAATTCTGGTGGTTAGATGTTAGTGCTCGCCCAATCAGTTGGGGCCGAAGCTGGACGTAAACAAAGGGGGGGGGGATGCTGGTGATATCATTGACCTTACATGGTCACATGACCACATTTTGTCAATTACATTGACCTAATATGGCCATGTGGTTATGTGCATTGCTCTCATAATACTATAATTCCCATGACACATTGCACCTCCCTATGGTACTGTGCATGCGTCGCAAGTATTACTGGTCCCGTAACCAGTCAGAAACCTATGGCCGGTGCTTTGCTGGCATGCTTATGCAATTACATGCTGATGCAGCCAGTAATTAAGTTCAGGAGTAGGTAACCTCGGCACTCCAACTGTTGTGGAACAGCAAGCTGAAAGACTCTGACTGCCCCAAACATGACTTTCAAAGGCAGGGACATGATGGGATTTGTATTTTCACCACAGCTGGAGAGCCAAGCTTGCCTACCTCTGAGGTAGTCCATGATGGAGTCCATCTTGGAAGCAAGCAGAGAAGGGTGGCCACACAGTGTGACCATGTAGACAGAAGGAAGCCACCCTCATAATATAAATTGAAACAGAGAAGAATATAAATCCAGGTTTCAGATATCATAAGGTACAGCAGTGAGTATGGCAGGTTAACCAAACTCACACATCTACCTTTGGAAGTCACGCCTGTGGTTGTGGAGGCTTGCCATGCTTCATGGGGCTTCTAGTTCCACAACAGCTAGAGGGCTGATGTTTGGTCACCCCTGGAGCATGGTATTGAACTCAATAGGGATGCACTGATACCGTTTTTTCGGTATTGAGTACGAGTACCGATATTTTGCTTTTGGTATTCGCCAATACCGAGTACCGATACTGGTGCTTCCTCTGGCATGGAGCCGGCTTCCCGGGAAATAAGGAAGCCAGGCTTTCCAGACAATCAGGAAGGAGCAGGCTTCCTGCCCATGAAGCCGTCTCCATGTTCCCCTACAGCGCTGCCGGTCCCAGTAAATTTTCCGCTGACTGGAAGTTCTGGTATCGGGGAAGGTATCGGAGCATTCGAGTATTCAAATACTCTGTATCGGCAACGATACCTATAGTACGGTATTGGTGTATCCCTAGAATTTAACATTTATATTTGTCTATTGGGTTTAGTGACACATTTTAGCCATTGCTTCTTAGCAAATTTAAAGCATCTCGAAGCATAAGAAAAACTGAGCCCACTCCTTACAACATTCCTTCCTGTGCGCGACTGACACACAAGGCTAAAATGAACACAACTATGCAGCGTGAATGGCTGCAGGTGTTTTGTGGCACCTGTGATCATCCTTATGCTGCGTTGGCTGGATTAGATAACCCCACACAAAAGGTCTTTTTACAGCAAAGGTTGCCGTTCTTCTGGAAACATACTGGAGTCACCTCTTGTGGTCAATTTGAATTTTCTATATGAACGTGTCATCCAAGTACATGTGAGGAACCCAGCCCGTCTCTGAAGTATCCTGGAGTGCGAGGCACTGGTATTCTCTTTTTTTTTCTCTTTTTCATGTTATATCTTGCTTTCCGCTCCAGACTGATGCTGGAAAACCCCATACAATTATTTTTCCCTGTGAGACATTCCAGCTGCCATGAATACAGTACTATTTATGCCAAATGCTGGAGGTTTGAACCTATATGAATTAATGCAAAAGAGCGACGTGCCAAGTACTGTTAACTTTAGCAACCGATCAGATGTTCTCGTTTATAGTTCCGCGTACCAATTAATTTGATAACCAGACAAAATCTGCAAATTGCTAATTTTTTCTAATTGTCCGGTTATATGCATGAAGACATGTGCCATCTGTGGGGAATCGTACAATTCATCAATCATGATTGTCTGGATTCCTCATCTTGGTTCTACGTAGACATGTGCGATTTGATTTGTTCCGGATCTAAATTCATACAGATTTTCCGAAATTTGGACACATCCGAATTTACGAATCCCAATGCATCAGAATGTGTCCGGATCCGAATTTCCGTATTTCGGATCCCGTCCGAATTTAGTTAAAAAACTAAACTGAATCGGACATGTGACTTTTCTGGCTAATCAGATGTGTTTTTCAGTTTACCCTCCCTGGCGGTAATCCCGAGCGTGGCTCGGTGTTAATTTTCAGTATCAAAAACGGTAACCTCGAGCCACACTCGGGATTACACTGTAGCGTCACTTACCTTGTCCCTACGAGCCCCGCTGTGTCCTCCGGCCGATGCCGACATCCGTCTTCCGGATTCCTTCGCTTTAAGTGACGGCGTCGCAGGAGGGCGCAATCGGCGGGAAATTCAAAAGTGAAAAATAGAAAAAAAAATAAAAAATACTCACCTAATCAGACCGCCAGGGAGGTTAATGCATCCGAATGGGTATGAATATGAATTTTCGTTATGGCAACATGGAAGCCATATATATACCTCTAATACTAAAGCTGAGCCTCCTAGACCTGAATGGCATTCGGGATCTGAATTTTCAAATTCCTGGTCTGGAAGCCTCAGCTCCTGAATGGTATTTGGAAATTTGGACTCCCGGATGCCATTCGGGTCTAGGAGATTTAGCTTTAGTATTAATATCTGTATATGGTTTGCTGTGGTATTCACAAGGGATATTCGTAAACTCATGTGAAACTAACGAAAATTTTGTCCGAATCCGAAACCCGAACTGAATTTAATTTTAGATCCGAATTGGGAATCCCAAAATAACGAAATATCCGAACCGAATTTTTCTGCAGCTTCACATGTCTAGATCTACGCAGATCACATGTAGGGATGAGCTTAGGTTTAGACCGAACCTGTTATGTTTTTATTGCTGGGGAGATTCATCCTCTGCATTTGTCTTGATGACCATTGTCACTGGTACTGAAAGTGAGAGAACATTTTAATATTTAAGCTGTCACCAGAGCAAAAATGGAGGGGACATCCTCAAATGGGGACCTCTGTAAGAAACTGTGGAAGAGAAAATGTATTTCACTTTGGAGAGATTTGCTTTCACTTCCTGTTGTGTCTACAGGACATGCAGAGAAGGGAAATCTCTAGAACACCCCTAAGCCTGTAATTTAAAGAATTTGTGTAATTCCCAAGTCCCATTAAAGACATACTGTATGTGTTGAAGGATGACATGGGAACTTTTTATTTTTGCGTAGGCACCTTGCTCTAAGTGGGGTGAGGCCTTAAATTTAGTTCTTCTGGACTATGTCTAGTTTAGCTATTTTGATAGTCTGTGCTCATTTGGTTTCCACTAAGCTCTGTGTTATCGTTTGTATCTGCCTGCTGCTAGGTGTGACCTTGCCACAGAACAGAACATCCAATAATGCAGAGCTATGAACTGGTGTGTCTCCCTAGCCAATCTCTAGGAGGAGCATGGCCAGCGGTGCATGCTGGGGGAAGAGATGAATGTTCAGGGCTGACCTTGTGAGTTTTCTCTTTCCTCTCTGGGCCTCCTGCCTGGAGGAGATTGTATGAAGTGATGTCCTGTCTGACCAGCCCTGCAGCCTGCAAGTAGTCTGGTATAGACCTAGTCTTGGTCTAAATCTGTTTCTGGTATGTAGAACCAGGGAGGAACTTAGTCTGCTGGAGGTGCCAGAGAAGCCAGAATGGGCTTGGACCTTGCAGGAAGTCTGGTGTCTCACCTATAAAATGATATGCTATGTCTGCTAACCAGCTAAAGTTCTACAATACAGTGTCACCACAATCAGTATAAAGGTCCTGTGCCCTGTAAACCTGGGAAGTGGTTGGTGAGTCAGGAGTTCTCTACTGTCTTAGGTGTCTGTAGCCCTTCCCTCTACCCTCTCTCCCATTGAGTTATAGATGGAATCAAATCTTTGAAAACCCATAAAATCACTGGCATCCAACTTTACAATCACATCGCACAACTGGCTAAGGACTCATCCCTGAGATGTCATCCCATCCTGCCTTTGAAGTCTTACACATGCTCCTAGAGGTCACAGGGGTGCTACATTTGCTTTTGCAAAGGTCCCCCAGCCCTGGTTGACAATTGCTTGCTCTGGCAGTTGTCTATAGTGCTACAAGTGAACATCAAAAACAGGTCTTCAATGCAATTCAAACTCTACATTCACAAAATATTGTCACATTTAAACTCGTAGAAATTCTAGTCAAATTCGAATCTGAAGACTACTAGGGTCTGCTTCATCGTCATGGATAGCTCAGAGGTTAGAGGTTTTTTTTTTCTTGTTGTTTGGCTCTGAAAACCTCAATTTAATTAAAACACAAACATATTGAACTTTGTGCTATTGTGTTTCCTGAGGAATTCATCTAGCTAACTGATCTCAGAGCTGGATCCACAGAAGGAACACGTAGAGATCCTGCACATCAGATTCCATCCCAACACTGAATCCTAAAGCTTGGGTGAGTTATCTCATAACCTCAGCAAAAAGTGTTCAAGTAAAAGATAATTTTGTGCTCTGTATCTAAAGCAGATTTTCAGAGTAGTACAGCTTGGAATGAAATTTTGGGACAATTTCCAGCACCGCAGGCATTTGTTAATTGACAGAAGTGGTTTATTTCCTGCAAAAGTTCACATCGTTACAACAGGTTCCAGGATGACAGAGCCCATACAGCTGTAGTCATGCTGGTGCAAGCCTTACCTGAGAGACTGCGTCTGTAGCCTGTAAACCTTTTCAGAGTTTCTTAACTAGTGCTTTATAAATGTAAATATACAGTTCTGAATCAGAGCAGTAAAACCGGTCATATGCAGTCTCAGTCATTCATTCGGCAATCAAGAGATCTAGCGCTGATATGTAGCGAGAGCTTTCATATTTCCTGGACACCGAGTTTATAGTTTGTAGTAACTAGGAATGCACAGATACAGATTTTTCTGTATCAAGTACAAGTACTGTTTTTTTTTCCTTTCGGTACTCGCCAATACCGAATAACAATATCGGAAGTCCCATTAGGAAGCCAGGCAGCGTGTAATGACTTGCCGCCTGGCTTCCTGATTAGCCAGGATGCTGACTCCATGCTCTCTCGTTACCAGGTGACAAGGGAGCATGGAGCTGTCTTTCCGGCCAATCAGCAAGCGTGGAGGGGGTGGGGGAGTAATGACTCGCCACCTGGCTTTCTGATTGGCCAGCTTCCTGACCAATCAGGGAGTCGGGCGATGAGTCATTACACACCGCCCGGCTTCCTGATTGTGCAGGAAGCCGTATCACTTGGTGACGAGGGTGCGTGGAGCAGGCTTCCAGGCCAATCAGGAAGTCGGGCAGCGTGCAAGAATCGCGCCCAGCTTCCTGATACTGCATACATTTGGGCGAGTACGATAACGATAATAGTATCGGTATTGGTGCATCACTAGTAGTAAACTTTAAAACAGACCCTCCAAATTATTTTAAATCTGATCTCTCACACCACCCCCTTTAATTGACCTAAAGGTTTTATCAAAAATATCTACCTAAAAGTACTCTTTACTTACCTGAATCAATGGTCCTGGGTTTCTTTCTTCTGGACTGCAGTGTGGGAAGGTCCTTCTTCTAATGCCCTTGTCCCTATCTGTAATGCTTTCCATTGGTTGATGAAGATGTTCATCGGCAGGGTCCTTGCAGGGTCCTGAAGGCTTCCAGCCGTGGTGACATCATGACAAGACACAGCAACAAATCCCTTTGGTGGACAGGAAGAGGCACCCGAAACATAAAATTTAAGATGAAAAAAAAAATCAGTATGGGTATAGGATGAGTGTTGTGGTAAAGTTTGGGGGAAGGAGTTTTTGCCCGGAAATGATTTTACATCAAGATCAGTTTTCATAAATCTATGTAACATTTGCATAGGATATTACACAATACATTGACAGATTTGGTGACAAATTCAACAGTATCAGTTTAAAAAGAAGCTGATGGTTTGGAGTCATTTTTATTTAATGTTTTCCTTAAAGTTGTAAGAAGAGAAAGCAACAATCTTGTTTCAGGCGCAAAGGGGTTCATTAACTAAAGGCAAACAGGCTGTTTATGTTGCAAGAGAATTTGCATTTTGCAAAGGGATTTTCCCTTAGCTTAATTAATGTAGTGAAATTTTACTTTGCAAATTATAGCCAATCATGTGGAAGAAAAACAAAATAAAGTATTTTTCTTGCACATGATTGGTTGATGGAACTCAATAGAGCTTCACCTCATTCACTAAGCCATGGGAAAACTTGCCCTGCAAAGTGCAAACAACCTTGCAAAGTGAACAGCCTATTTGCCTTTAGTAAATCAACAACAATGTCTCTAATTAAAACCTCTGACAAAGCCTTTTGGTGAGAGGAGGAGGAGTCACTGCTGTGATTTACTTACCTGTGTGTGTAGATTTCACCTTGAGCTATTGAGCTCCATAGACAACAGGTTACACTCAACAGGAGATGAGGGAAAAGTGGAAATCAGAAAAGGAGCCTAGTACTCCAACTGCTCGCTTGATATAAGGATATACAGTATATTATATACATGTAATAGTTCATATTTATCTGACTAAATAAAATACTGAAAATATTTCTAGAAATGTTTCTGTTTTGACCATAATATAGAAGCTAAAATGAGCATCCATGTCTCCATTAAGAGTGAGAATTATTGAATCACATGTAAAAATCAAATCAATGGGCTGCCTTACTGCAATGCACATTACCACGTAATATAACACATATGAACACACATTCATTAACTCACCCCATACCAGTGTATAGATCCAAATGGGCCCTTACTGATACAAATAACTCAAACTCATTGTGGACATTCTAAGAAATTATTGTGTAGAGATTATGAAAACAATCCTGTCTAATGGTGGCAGAGAAATTGAGCTTCATCGTTAGATGTTACCCAGCTTGGCTGAAAAAAACAGAAGAAACCAGGCACCAGAAATTGATTTCTACCAGAAGAATGCCCAGTATGCTTAGTCCATACACATATTAGAGCTAATGGAACCAGTTTAAATTTATATGTGAGGCATCCAAGACAGTTGTCTCATTTCCCAGAGCCAGCAAGCTCTCAACAGCCTTGTTTTCCTTTCCAGATATTTGTTGCTGACAAGGGGCTTTTAGGTGTCACTGACTGCTAGTTAGATTGGCTTGCTATGGATTGCATGCTATGGGCTTGGTGGCAGCATGGTATAGAACAGCTGTATCATCTTTACTTTCCATATTTAGTACAACCCGCTTATACCCGGTCCTATATATTTTGCAAACTGAAACCAAAGCTCACGGCCTTCTGAGGTCATCCTTGGAAGCCTGAATTCTGTAATATTGCAGGTTGAACACAATGCCAGCTGGTAGGGAAAAGATCTAATAATTACCAACTCATGCTGTAATATTCTGTAAAGGCACTAAGGCAGCTCTGAAATTAAACTGAATACTCTATCTACTGCAAAGCAGCAGATTGACTAAACATAACTTGTCCCATCTTCTTCCTCCTTGCCTTTGCTCTGATGCTGGGTGACCTTCAATGATGCAGAGAGCCTCAATGGCGTGATGACACTAGCACCATTAGAATCATTATACTATGATTGAGAGGCCCTATGGTTACACTCTGGGGGTAGGGCCATGACGTCCTGCACTCTCAGGCAGTAGATTAAATGACCCCGGGTGTTGTTCAGCCTGGGAGTGGACCGGCTGGGGCCCCAATTTTTAAAGTTTTGTAAGTGTAGTCAGACTTTAAACCACCTAATAGTTTGGTATATATTACAACTTAGGGACTCTGTTGATGAAATCTCTGCACTTGAGATCCTGGACCGGCACAACTTCTGTGCATTAGGGGGGGTCTTGTACCAAATTGGATTCTATACTGGAGAAGTTGGGACACACAATGTTGGGCAGGAAAGCCCAAAACTCCCAGGTGGACGGGAACAGATTTGGAAATTATGGAACTATGCAAGGGAGAGCATGATATTGCAGCATAATTGGGGGCCTGCTCAGTCCATCATGCTCCACTTATAACTCATAGGTAATTTCTCCTATGCAAATAAAACAGTAATTTTGGTTTAATAGCACATTATCCTATAAAAGAAGGCAAAACATTAAGCTTAATAGACTTCACATAATGCAATAATAACAGCCTAATAACATGTAGGCGCTACCGGGGCGACTGTCACTCATTGGCAGAACAGAGATAACAATATATTTAAAGTAACTCACTTGTCTTGTGATGAGTGCTGGTTATTTAGATGATAAATTGCTCATAGATATGCCCTGAAACTAATTTGCAGTGAAGCGAGAGTGAAAACATATTGCACAATTGGCCAATTATCTGGAGTGATTGCTCTACCTGAAAATAATTAAGAGTGACAGGGAGCTCAACAGTACTTCATGTCTTGACAGGGCAAGTTGAGAATGTGGTTTCAAAAGTTGATATTTTTCCTTTTCCTTGTTTTCTATTTATTTGTGTAATAAACAATTTAAATAATAATAATAATAATAATGGTATTTATTTATGTGTACATTTTTTTACTAAATGTCTATGGAATTAATATAAGTAGCAGAGAATTGTGGTTAGATAATATTACAATTTTTTTTTTTTACCTTTGTCATTTTTTGCATTGTAACTTATGGTTTAATAATACTTCCTTAATATATCCAAATTTGCACTTCAGTATACAGTATTTTATTTTTATTGCCATTATATATACAAGCTTCTGTTTTAATACAAAGTATTGAAGGAGTACTGGCTATTTCTTTGATTTTGGATTGATACGGTGTCACCATTGGCTGTACTCCCTTCTATACTGCCTGTGGGCAACAGTACAGGACAGGATGTTAAATGTTAAATTTATATTTCTGCCTTTGACTCTCTCCATATTTGCTGGTGACCATGAGAAAACCCCAAAAATTTTGAGTTTTCAATGGAACAGGAATAAAGGAGAAATCTAACAACAGGATCAATGGGACACATGTCAGAACCACATTGTCTAAAATGGCAATTCCCCTCAATTTGGAGAGGTTTCCTTTGACAGGGAAATGCATGCAGCAAAAAAAAAAATGGGCAAGGGGTTTAACCCTTCTCTGCTGATCCCCAAAATGTTAAAAATAGAAAAGGTTAGGATTTACATACATATAGGGCAGGGGTGGGTACCTCCGGCCCTCCAGCTGTGCTTTAACTCCCTATATGCCTCTTTCTCTGGGAGTCACGCCTGTAACTGTCAGTATTGCAATGCCTCATGGGACTCGTAGTTCCACAACAGCAGGTGGGCTGGAGTTTCCCAACCCTAACTTTTGGGGACGTTGTATAAAACCTCCACCCCGTCTGGTGAATGTCATTAGCACAGGATTATGGCCACTGGATGGAGCCAAGGAGCATTTTCTGTGCTCCACTGCTCCATCCAGTGGCAGTAATGCCCTGCTGGGTTGAGGTTTTATACATCAGCCCTTTAAATACCTCTGTGAATGTGGGTAGACAGCTAGCTACATCCAGCTATCACATGTTGATGGCTATTTGACTAATATGGCCCTAAGCACAGATTAAAACTGATGCGCAAAAATGAGAAAGTAGCTATAATTCTATCAAAATATCATTTTATTTATTTCTCATTTTGGTATAAATGTCCCTTTATAGTTTTAGAGACTTGTAACCCAAGTAAGAGAAA
Organism: Nanorana parkeri; assembly: GCF_000935625.1. NCBI lineage: Eukaryota > Metazoa > Chordata > Amphibia > Anura > Dicroglossidae > Nanorana > Nanorana parkeri. The sequence goes on along the minus strand of NW_017307538.1, from coordinate 303,273 downwards.
AGCAGATCCTCAGCTGTGCACAGATGAAGGACAGAAAGGATGTTAGAAGATTTGCTCATCTGTAGCTGTTATGTTCTGTCATTTTTAACATGACAGTGAATTCCTGTACTTTCTCTGCCATTAACTTCTACTGAACTTGTCCAAGTTCCAGGTATGCAATTTAGTCTATTAAGTTTATTTGCCATGCCGGAATACAGCCGCTTCGCCAAATCTATTAAAATTCTACTCATCCAATTAAGTTGCCTGCCAGGAACGGAGAACTTGTACAGCACTCCTCATTGCCTGCATAGTGAGAGGTGACACCTACATGTTGTAGGAAAAACGACGCTGCTTTTCAGCGGGCTGTACATGGCCTTACCATTAACCCCCAAAAAAGGTTGATGTTAAAGTGTAACTCTAACAATATAGTTTTTTTTCGGTTTTGCAGAGAGGAGACGGGTTGGATCCACTGTCAGGTTTTTATTACCATTGTATTTTTTTTTTTTATTAGAGGTATTTATATAGTTCCAACAATTTACATAGTGCTTTACGTACTGCACATTCACATCAGTCCCTACCCTCAAGGAGCTTGCAATTGAAGGTTCCTATGTGCATGTCTTTGGATTATCATCCTGCTCTTATAGACATAAACTCTGTTAAAAAAACCAAAACTGTATATTATGCAGTTGTTCCTACAGAACCATTGGCAGCACAGTCCAGCGCTTTGGTGGGAAAAAAGCAGTAATGTGCAGGGAGGGAGGTGGGTGCTGTCCTAGAGCACCCACTAGCTGGCTAGTTCGCCACTGCAGCATTGCCGGGTGTGTGACCTCCAGTGCGACCAACCAATACAGCTTGGTTTAGGACCTGCTGCTAAAATGCATTTTTTATAATGATGGACTAAGAGCATTCTGACGAGGTGATCAGTGTTAGACTGACAGAACTGTACAAAGCAACAGAGCCCGAAACCCACTGCAATCTGCCTCTCTGTATCTTAACTCTGTTGAGAAGTCTCTGTTTAATTACTTTATACTATGCAGTTGCTCCTACCGAACCATAGGAATGCACAATACGGAGCTTTGCAGGGACCAAAGCTGTAATATGGGAAGGGGGGCAGGTGTAGTCCTAGAGCACCCACCAGATGGCTATACAAACCTCCTGTCTTGGTTCGCCACTGCAAAGTAACCGGACCTCCAGTGCAGTTAAGCAGTACAGCTTGGTCAATGACCTGCCCCTAACCTACATTTTGTACAATGAAGTAAGAACATTCTGAAAAGGTGATCTCTGTGTGCTCCCCTCCTGTAAATATGTTTTTAGTGGTTGCTGTCCTAGTGGGTGCTCTAGTGGGAGTTAATAAACAGTTTATATCTGACAGAACTGTGTAAAACAACAGAGCCCAAAACTCACCTAAATCTCCTTCTCTCCTCTAGATTTAGGCTCTATTGTTTTGTACAGTTCTTTCAGTCTTAAGTGGGGTTTACATGGTTAGAATTTCGAACAAACAAAATAGAATTTGGAACGTTTGTTCGACTTTCTAATTGTTATTGGGGTCAAATCAACGATCAACTTCAACCACATTGACGAAAAAATTCAAAAGAGCATGTTGGAAAAATGTTTCTCCACAGCGAATTTCTAACAGTGAATGTGGTTTTCATTCGGAAACTCCATTCATTCCAGAATCGAATGTTAAAGTAGTATTAAAGTCTTGAATTTGTTTACATATATCTACTGCTAGCAAGCATTAGATATATTCAAAAACATAAAAAAGTTGGCCAAGCTAATAACTTACCTGTGTCTCCGGGCGCTCGCTCCTGGCTGTAGAACTCAGGGAGAGGATAGGTGAGACAGTGTAAGTAAATGCATGCAGCCGGGAGCGTGCACACAGGACAGACTCCGTGGAACACAGAAGACATAGGAGTCTGCAGTGGATCAGAGAGCGGCACCAGCGCTGGAGGGACTGTTGGAAACAAGTGGAAGGAAGAAGATGTTTGCATCAAGAGGCATCACAAAGGGGAAGTACTTAAAACAGCATTGGGGGGAGGGGGGAGGAGACTTTGATGCCACTTTAACTAAAAACAAAAATGAAACACATTTTCTAATGACAATCGTTAAGTTTCTGATTCCAGTATTGAAAGTTCCGTCTGGATCTGGAATACTTCTCATGGCTCTGCCCATTATCCTGGAATTAAGAATAATCCTCTTATTGGTGGGATAAGATGGAATGAGACATGTGAATACCTTCCGTTAAAAGAAGGCTTTACTAGTAGAAAATACAAATATATTTCATGATGTGTAATGAATACTTCAATGGATTATTTTTTTTTTATTTGGGTAATGTTTGGCTTTAAATAAAGTGGACAAGATAAGTATTTTTGAAATGATTATGGCAGCCGGCAAAGCCGTTCACCCTGGTGCTATTTTTGTCCCTTCACAAAATAACTGATTCGACACTCTTGTGTGTTCTTCACAATGGCATGGATGGTTTATTTGTTCAATCGGAGTCTAATATTTTGTCGAGAAGGCTGACTGTGGCAGGCAGAGTAAACTGTGGTTCACACTTCCTACCAAACCATAAACATTTTCTTAAGGCCTTGTCTAATTTAAATAAATAGTCAATGGTTCGGCCCGATGCCCCTTCAAAGCGTTCCCCTGTGGTTCCCACCAGACAAATTTGTGAAGCAAAGAGCTAAATATTAATTCCCACTGTCAGCTGAAACAAAGTGGGTTATGGAGAGGGTGGAAACAGCTGCAATCTTTTTATTAAAGGTCAGTACATCTTAAATTATTATTATTATTATACAGGATTTATATAGTGCCAACAGTTTGCGCAGTGCTGTACAATATAAGGAAGACATTACAATCACAATACAATTCAAGACAAGATGGTAAGGAGGGCCCTGCCCCTGAGGGCTTACAATCTAAAAGGGAGGGAGAAGTGATACATGAGGAGGTAGCTGTTTGGGGATGAATTATTTGAAATTAAAGGGGTTCTAAACCCACTGTTTTTTTGCCTATATCTACTGCTAGCAAAAATGCAGCCGAGCAAATGATTTTTCCTCCCGAGCATTAGCGCGCGTTCTCAAAAAACGCAAAACATTTGTCGCCAAATTTGTGACATGTACTACTTTTCCACGTTTGGTGCATGTCCAGGGATGGAAATCAATGAGGAAGTGCGCCAAATGCAGTAAACAAAGTCCCACAAATGTGTGAGAATGCGTGTTGCTACAATGCCTTTTCCCACTATGCCATGGTGCGAATAGGGCCTATAAGAAGTCTTCAAACCTTGCATACAGGACATCTTTCATGAGGCTACATGCTACACTGTGCATAAATATTAGAGGCTAATGATATGTTTGGACTTGGTGTGAACCCAGTTTACTCGAATTCGCTCAAGCCTGCTCAAACCTGTGATGTACAGCTCCAACCTCCTGACCCAATCAGTTGCAGCAGGTGAATTCCCCATTCCCCCAGCTACACATCATAAAGAGGCTGGAAATGCTCCCGCCGCAACTGCCACCACTGATCGGGCCAGAAGGGGGGTGTCTGACACCTCAAAACTCCTGGACTAATCAGTTGCAGCAGGTGAATTCCCTGCCCCCCAGCTACACATCACAAAGGGGTGGGAAATGCCCTCACCGCAACTACCACCACTGATCGGGCTGGGAGGGTGCCAGTTACAGATTTGTGTGGGCTTGGAGAACGCACCCAAACTGGGTTGGCACCAAGCCCTAGCGCGTAATTAAGAGAGACATTCAGGATATGGGATCTAGTAATTTAGTAGCAGCTGGAAGAATACAGCAAATTGAAGAGACGAGAGCAAGAATGAGAAATAAAAATGGCGCAATGAACAATGAAATATTTTCGAGGTAGGAAAGGTGAATACTGGGCTTCAAGAATCCCATTTTGTTGACAAAGGAGTACATGTTCTGCTATGTAAGGAATTTCTCTAAAATAATGTACTGCAGATTTTTTTCAATACTTCTTCGTTCTTGACAACGAGATGAACATGAATAATTGTGTTATCTTATGAGATGGAGAAGACAACTAATGAGATCATCTCTCATCAGTTGATGATGGAAATCCTGCATATAAATGTGGTCATGCCAAAGAATAAGTACTTAATTATCATTCATTCAGCGAAAATTACTTGATTATTATTCAGTAATGAATTTAGCTAACATTTTAGGTCAAAAAGATCATTTATTTCTCTGCTTAAATCGGACATATAATCAAATATTAAATAGATATTGAAGCTGACATTTATTCTGCTTATATTTTACCTTTCTGGTTCTTCCTTTTTCACATCAGAGGAACAGAAATCCAATCAATAAAAGTGGTGGGCAGGGATAGTCAGGCTGGAAAGGATACGGCTAGAAGATTCTGGGTGTCCACCAGCCAGGAAATGAGGTAGGCTCTACCTGACTTGCTGCAGCTTCTCACAGTGTGCAGTGAAATCTGAGTAATCAATTTAGTCCAGGAGAGAAGCCTGTATAGTTGTGCAGGACTGAAGAGAAGGCCGGAGTTCAGCCTCAAAGAAGAACTCCGGGCAGAAACTGTATTAATCCTTGCAGTGGGGCTACCCCCGCACTGCAATGTTTAACTGCTCTTTTTTTGCATGGAGTAAAAAAAAAAAAAGTTATACTCACATGATCCAAGGAGCCAGTTGGCTATTAGACAGGTCCCTGAGGTGTCTCTCCTCCTCCGCTGCAGCAGTCCAGGAATCTCAAGTCATCATGGCCAATACAGTGTTGAGGACGTGTGAATTCATAGGGACATACCATCGCTGCAGTGGAGAAGGGGAGAGGCTGGGGGGAGTGCTGCCGGCTCCAAGGTTTGGGTGCGTACAAATATTTTTTTTACCCTAAAGCGAGCAGTTAACCCTTGCAGTGCCAAGGTAGCACCCACTGCAAGGGTTAATAAATTTTTTTTTCTCCAGCTAAATCTGAAATTGTGGATTTCAGCACTTTACACGTGTGGCTTGTAAGCCTGGAAGGTTTTAATTAGTAAGGCCAAACAGGGGGTCATGGATGTGTTGTGTAATAAATGTCTCATTGTAAAAGTTGTGGTTTTCCTTTAGCAGTGGTGCTTGGCTGAATAAAGAAAGGGCAAAGGAAAGGTTGTAATTCCTAATCTAATACAACCACCTGGTCCTCTCGGGGGCAGTTACACGACCATAAGGCTAGCATTCAATGATCTTGGTTTGGGTTGTTGGAAGCATCACAAACTTTTTTCCGTTGGGGTAACAAACAGCAATAAAGCCTGAAAGAGGTTCCAACCATTCAGGATTCGTTTTAGATTTACTTTAACTTACTAAAAATCAAAAAGTAGGGTAGTTCAAGCATCTGAAATATAATTTCTGATTGTAGAAGTCCCCTCAGTTATTGGTGGCCTGATATGTGTATGTGAGAGGTGGTCTTTATGTTAGTTACAGGACCATAAGATTAGTATTCGATGATCTTGGTTTGGGTTGTTGGAAGCATTCTATATTCTTCCACTGGGGTCCCTGAAAAAAATAGAAGGAGTTGAGGCATATGAGAAATGTAGAGGGCCAATCTCAGAAATCTATACCTTACTTGGCACTATGCCCTTCCTGAAAACCTACAAACCCTAGCATGTGAAATACTAGGGATCTAAATTTGGGTGCACTATCCCTAAAGGCAATTAGGCTTTTCCCTGAGATAATGCAGCAACATCCTCTGTCTGTACCATTAAGGTACTGTGTATCTAATGCCAACATTTGTTTGGAATAACTCCAGAGAGAGCAAAAATCCTCTGTTCTATGTTTCTTGCTAGAACAGGCTTCCCTATTGAGAGATCTTCCCTTAATTCCTCTTTTGGCAACAGTTATAACATTTTGGATTTCCCATTTTCTCATTACTTTCTATACCTGTCACAATGGTCACCAGGGCAGATAGAAAGGCACAATTGTTTTGTCAGCTACACAAACAGCAATAAAACCCAACAGAGGTTCTAGCCTTTCATGATAGGCAGGGCCGTCCATTTAATAAGGAAGCCTGAGGTGGTTGCCTCAGCCGGTATGTCATTGGGGTGACCAGATGGTAGTGGGGGCAGCAGGGGGGCAGCCACAGCCTACCAGGTTGCTAAGTGCTCTTAACAACCTGTGATGCTCTGTCTGTCATCCTGCCCAGCTCAATGACATCACTGGTTGCAGGACCCTTTACCTTGTGTCCCACCAAGCTCCTGGTAACCAATGACGTCAGTGAGCTGGGCCGGGTGCTGAACAGAGCTGCTGACAGCATGATCTCTCTCTGCTGCCCTCAAAACCCCTCCGAACTCACCCCCCTGGACGGCAAGTGCTCCCTGCCAGCACAAACCCCTCCCCAACCTGGGAGGACCATAACCATGCCATAGGGACAGCCCTGCTGGTAGGGTTTAGTTTTATTTTAACTTACTAAAAACAAAATGCAGGGTGGTTCAAGCATCTGAAATATAATTTATGGTTGCAAAAGGTCTCTCAGCTATAGGTGGCCCATTCAGCCATGATATGTGTATGTGACAGGTGCTCTTTATGTCAGGTTAAACATCGCTCCACAGAGATGCAGCTTAGGTCAATGTTAAGAAGCAACATCATGTCTGAGCTGTCCAGTATGACAAGCTCACCAATCTAAAAATACTTCCCAAATGTACTATAAACACTTTGATGACACACTTAACCATAATATTACACCCAAACCACATCTGAAATTCTAATGATAGAGCTGTTTTCTGTACTTGAACTGTAGAGAGCTTGTCGTATGTACTAGATGCGTAGATTCTGCTGGTCTACTCTCTGATAAAGGACAGAAATTCAGCTAGCTTCTTGCCTGCCTACCATGATCGACTAAAAAGGCTAAAGTATTAAAACTGAGAAGACTGAAATTAAAGTTATTACTCATAGCAAACAGATTGCTCATTTCACTCTCTAGGAAAATGAAGAAAAGGATCTGATTGATGGGCTTCAGATCATCTTTGGTCCAATTTTCATATATCATTGGCAATTAGCACTGCTACGGGCAAAGGCCCAGACAGGATTTGGAAGTTTTTCAGCAGTACAGTCCCTTCCAGTAATGTGTCTCATTGTTTTCAAAGTAACTAGTAACTAGTACATACTGCCACTATTAACCTTTCCTAGAGAAGCCTCTGCCCACCCAAGATCTCAATGGTTAACAGAAAAAAGACACTCACACAGTGGTTGAACAAGCAATGCACGGAGATAAAATACTACTACACTGTCACATTCATTAGCACCTAGAGAGCACCATATCCAACCTCCTGGGACTCCCATAGCTTCACTCAAGCCTGGATGGGCAGTCAAGCTGCTTTAGGCACTGCTCCTTTCTAATATGGACCATCAAGGCTGGATTTGTACTTTCTGCTCTTTTAGGTCAATTATTTTGTGCCTCCCTTCCTATCCTACACCAGTCAGCTGATTAACATTAGGAGCTGTGTTCAATGAGCGAATGCTGAGACGCTTCTGAGAATCTACAGCATTGAAAGCAGGTGTAGTTGACCTACATTTGCATTCCCATAGATTTGTATGGGGAGAGAAGAAGTTCTATAGCAAACAAAAGCCAATTGATACTGGCCCTTAGTAGCATGTAGACCAGATCAGATATTATGGCCAACAAGACTTGCTGAGGCTTCAGGTGGGAAGGCTGAAAGAGACTTGTCTACATCATAACCTTTATAGCAGAAGAGAAGTAGAACAGGGTAAAGAGTTCCCCTACTGTGTTAGAGACTTGATCCTATGTGTACAGACCCAATGTGGGTGAACTGTACATCATATCGGATGGTACTGACTGGCAGGTTGGCAATCTAAATCCTTTTAATAGTCATGGGTATTTGTTATTGACAGTTAGCAGCATTAAGTGTGGGTGGCTGTGAGCGGTCCCTGGTTTCCCTGGCGCTCTAGGCCATGGTCTTTTTTGACTGTGCAGGAACTGGGCTTTGTGGATGGCAAGAGCAGGAGACACAGAAACATGAAGTGACCAGGACTAATGACAGCAAATGACCCTATTATAAAGACACAACCAGGCAGAAGGACAGACCCGTAGCTTGCTTTGCAGTCTTAGACCAAACAAGCACAGGCTGGAAGAAAAATTAACATTGCCCATTTGGGCATCTGCAGATTGGAACGCACCAGCATGTGTGCAGAGCATGCCTGGGAGTTCATGCTAGCCATTTATCATACAAAAATAAATTTTATACCTCAAAGGTTCAAGGCAATGATTTGCCAATGCGATATAACAGTGCATGGAGGTGTACTTATAGACATTAGGTGCTGTGCTTGTGTTCCTGTGAGAGTTTACAGAACATGGTCCATGTGTCTGTGTTCACAGATTTTTTTAAATCGTCAGTCCACCCAAAAGTAAAATTTAACTTATGTGTAGACCGTGGTAAGCCAAACCACAGATTAAACAAAAATCTATCTGACAGAAGGTGTCACGATCTGGATCAGGCTCAGAGTCCAGTAGCTGAAACAGCAGGCAAGCGTAGTCAAACAGGCCGAGTTCGGTACACAAGCAGACGGTAGTAGTATAGGAGCACGCAGAAGCATAGTCAGAGATCAAGCTGAGGTCAGTAGCCAAAAGTATCAGGTATAACATGGAAGACAATGAGAGTAGTCGATGATTCAGCAGCCAAAGATCGGTACACGGGTAGCAGTATGAGCGAATTGTACCACAGAAGGAGCAGGAAGCAAGATATTGGCAGGAGCACAATAATCTGGCAAACAGGAAGTGCAGAGGCATGGCTTAAATAGAAAGTTCAAGGGAGGAGCAAGGAGTTCACACAAACTAGGTTTAATTGAGGATTACACATGAGATCAGGCAAGGGGCTATCCAAGGTTCTAAGGTGGCTCAGCCGGTAACACTGCCAACTACAGCACAGGCCCTGGGTTCAGATCTGGTTCCTGATAGTAGGCCTTATCTCATAGTGGCGCTTCCACTTGGTGGAGTTGGAAACTAAGGTGCAGAGTATTGTAGTTTTTGACACATAGAAGACCAGTGGCTGATTCATCCCACCAACATGTACAGAAACCCTTAGCATTGATGGATTGATGCTTTAACAGAAGATGTCCTATTTGTGTCTAATTGCTTTTGATACTAGTTTAGCGTCACCCTTTTTTCGGTCAGTGATACCCAATGCAGGATAACACTACTTCTGGCTCCAAAGGGTAGTCTACAGTAATAGAACTAATGGGTCTTCCTCTGTTTCCTCTGTAAGAAACCTCTAGGATGGATCCACAGCACACCAGCACACATTGAGTCTAGAGTCAGTTGCTATGGGTTACCGCAATTCAGTAATCTTCTTGTCTAGGGATAATTTCACTCACTTTGCCCATCAGCACTTACCGCCCTCTATGATGCTCGACTAAAACAATGTCCAGACAGTAGATATGATGCTGAGAACTTTATTGTAGAACTTCAGGGAGAGAGGTTAAGGGTTAGGATTATCCAGGCAGATGTAGACTCCCTTAGATAGCCGAGTGTGGTCGCTGTCTCCATTCACAGTAGTACTGGAGGTACAAGTCATCAATCATGTTCATCTTTGTCATCAGTAGTAACCACTGGGCCTCCAGACTCAGGCTCCAGTGTAAACACATGGCTAGTCCCCAAGCTTTAGGCCCAGCCACCTCAGTCATAGTCCACAACAGCGTCCCCACAGGCAGGGCCTAGGGGAAGGAGAGGGGACCACCCCAAGTATTTATCTCCTCCCCCCGCATGCACCACTAGCCGTAAGCCTCACATTGATTGGCTGCAGAGGGATATCTACTCATAGCAGTCTCTCATTGCCCATTTGGAGAGCAGACAGATGCAAACGATGACAGATTAATTAGGGGAAACCAAATAAACATAGACTACAAATCAGCATCAGACAGCTTAAAATCTAAAAAGCATATTAGATTAATAGCACTCTTTCCTACAGGGTGCTACACTAGTACTAGTATTAATGAGGCTTTATTATTATTACTGTAATTATTTCATTATTACTCCATTATTATTATTATATGGATTTTATATAGCAAACAAAATAGCAAAATCTCCCAATTTTTGTCAAAATTTGGAAGAGATAAAAACTCTCAATAGCGTTCATCCCCAATGCCAGGGCCTGACTCAGTCAAACATTCAGTAATAGGTTCCACCTATAGTTAGTATAGCACTTTTGGGGGACTGGTCCTTTAAGTGACTATCCTTTTTGTTTAGCTATAAACCAAAACCTCAGCGCTATGCCTTCTTATCAGGTAAGAATGCTGGTAACCTTACTTCCACCTCAGCTTGTTCCCTACACATTGCCAGCCTCTGACACAGAGCTCACAGTAGCAAGTTATGGTGGATCTAAGCTTACTGCTTTTTTGGATTAAATGTTTCATTGTGAATAAAGCAGAAAGGAGACTCCCTAGGGTAATTACATTAGTTAACACATATAATCAATTCTTTTCACATTTCAGCACTCTTAAAGTATTACAGGGGCATGTTAGCTGTGCTTAATTACATTTAATTACCAGGTTCATCTCCTCTAGTAAGCCTGTTATAACAAGAAACACAGGGAACCATTAACCTGCTCGCTTTGAAGAAATGAGCTGATACATTTATAACATCCATAAGCGTTTCATGGGATTTCACAGAGCGGCAATAAAATCTGAGTCACCGTTTATTCATACTGAACACAAGGGAAACGCATCAAAACACAACTCGGGCCATTCTTGGATAAGGTTTTCTTTTGTCCATTTTCAAAGGCCTATGATTTGCCGTAGTGTATGGTAAAATGCACGGTTTACGTGTTGATGCGATGTGCGGTAACACATGGAACTTCATTTATGAAACCCCCAATGCACTAATACAGTAGTTACCAATGGACCTGCTTTGCATATGTCAGGCATTGTGGTGCACAAGGAGGGGTTATAATGATGATTAGAGGAGGAGGAGATAAGGAAAGGACTTTGTTATTTGTAATCCATCAGAAATGAAGTAGGCAGTGCTGACACCACATGCTTAAGAGTTGAAAGAGAGGAAGTTGAGAGCATTTCTAGCACATCAACAGTCATTATTCTATATTTGCAGACAGGACCAGATTTTACTCTATCTGCTGCCCCAAGGCCAGGTTCCTCAATCACCGTCCAGGAAGGGGGGGTTGGAGGTTCACTTGCCATCCGGGGGGATACTGTGGCGGCAGATGCTGGATCGTGCAGTCACCAGCTGTTTCTGGCGTCCTGCCTGCCTCCCTGACTTCATAGGTAGCGACAAGCTCATCACCTGTGATGTCAGTGAGCTGGGTGGGATGCCAGGCAGATCGTCACAGGTTACTAAGAGCCCCAATGAGATGCCACCTGAGACAGCCATCTCAGGCTGCCTCATTATAGGGGTAACCCTAGCTGCCCCCATGTACAGATATAATTACAAATTATAGATAGAAATATGGATTTTAAAGGCACTAAGGCATTAAGGCACATTGATAAGTTTGTTTATGTCAACCTAATCTCTTTTACATGTGCATCTAAAAAAACATTGATGAACTATACATTCCCTTTAAGTGCATCTTCAACATCTGACGTATGCATGCTTGGATTTTAGATCTGCCTAATGACAAGCTCTAAAGACATGTTTAAGTTACGGGCCAGCGACCACTGGCTATGCAACTAACTGCGTCATGATTTCATTTTCACATACAAAAGCCATAGTAGGTAAAAAAAATGTCACCTAACCTGGGTTCACCACTGTGACTTGCCCAAAGCTCGTTAATTTGAATTTGTCATAACACGCAGTGTAAATATTGTCCTAAACTTAGCGAGAGAAACAACCACCTCATGTACCAAGTGCTGTCTCAAAGAACGTAATTCCCAAGGGGGGAATCTACATAACTTCAAGATCAATTGCAACTCTTACTAAACAGGCTTCTCCAAAGTCTAGTGAAGAGCACTCAACCAGAAATATTGTACGTCAACAATATTTGCAGTGGACCCTGGTTTAACGTTGTTGCCTGACAAAGTTACAGACAGTGAAATGTGCAACTGAGATCTGGGTAATCCTTGCAGGCAACTGAATGAGCTCTTGCGGTAATTACCCCGGCTCATATCTCTACAGTCTGGTGTCTTTCTTTGGACAGTAGGGGTCAGAGAGATGTGACTTCAATTGCAGCGTCATGTTGTGTTTCTCTTGTTGCATAAAATCTTCAGTGTCCCGTGTAACGCGTGTTGTGTGTGTTTTTGACAGGGGAATTTAACAGTGTTGACGATTTGTCTTGTCTACACCTACTAAAAATACATGAGGGTATCTGAAGGGAATCCTTGTGTCTATGTCTGATTTCAGGTGCAAGTACGGGGAACCTACTTCTTCCTTTGTCTTTTTTCTTTGACATTTTTGGATATGTTTCCGCAAAGTATCATAATGAGTTTTGAAAGCAAACAATAGCTAGGTGTGATTGCCAGTGGCGTAACCAGAGTTCTGGGCGCCCGGGGCAGACATTTTTTTTTCGGACCCCCCCCCTAAGTGGCTGTCAGGAATGCCTTTGGCTATATAATATGTTGTGTCGCAGGCAATATAAAAACTTGTTTTGGATTTTGAATAAACAGATAAAAAATCTCCCACATCTATCTATCTATCTATCTATCTATCTATCTATCTATCTATCTATCTATCTATCTTTCTTTCTATCTACTGCCCCGATACTAAACAACGGTACCGGCACTTTAAATTTTTAAACGGAAGCGGCTGCCTGAAGTCCCTCACTTGCTGGGGACCTTGGCAGCCTTCCTATGAAAAAGATGAGGCGCCTGTTTACAGCGCCGGCCACAAGTTTCCTCCTCCTCCCTCCTGGGCACCACCTGCAAAACCCTCTTACCTCTGGTGAGACCCTGCACAGCCCTGGTGAGACCCCACACAGGTCCCCTGAGACCCCGCAAAGCCCCCTGAGACCCTGCACAGCCCCCTGAGACCCCGCACAGACCCCCACACAGCACTCCTGAGACCTCACACAGCCTCCTGAGACCCTGCACAGCCTTTCTCACTCCTGAGATCCTCCACAGACCTACTGAGAACTTCTGCTGGAGACATCAGGCCGATACCCCGGACCAGCACACAGTATGTAGCTTCATATTATTCTGCATTGTATAATGTATTGTTGGGGTTTGTAGTCCTCTATAGCCGGTTGCCATTCCACATTGCTGTATAATGTATTGCTGCTATTTGTAGTCCTCTATAGCTGGTTGACATCCGGCATTGCTATATAATGTATCACTGATATTCGTAGTCCTCTATAGCTGATGGTATTATTCTGCATTGCTGTATAATGTTTTGCTGAGATGTATAGTCCCTCTACAGTTTGGAGTCAGTGGCAGAACTACCAGGGTCACAGCATTTGCGGATGTCTCAGAGCCACTTAGTCCTGAATTGATGTGGGACCATGGGGTTGTGCCAAGGCAGTTCAAGCTCACATGGACAGAATCATGCGAATGTCATGTGCCTGAAGATGACTGGTGGCACTGGATTGTGGAGAAAGCTGGGGATTGTGTTGGAGACTGGAGAGGGTAAGTAAAGCTTGGGCATATTTTTCCTTCAATTCACTTTAATACGGAAGTCCAAAATGAGTCCTATGGAAGCACTTTCTCAGTGCTGGCCATGGGGGTCACTGTTTTGCTGGCCTACTTGCAATTGAAGTTCTATAGAATTCATACCAGGAAGGCTGTCCCGAGCAGCAGAGTTGCTAGTGTGACTTGGTCCAAAATAATGTTGTATTTCTAAAATTATATTAGGGTCATGTGACCTGTTCATCTAGACATGGCACTCAGAGGAGTCCTACTTTAAAAGGACTGATATGGGGAATGGATGCACCAGATAGTTGTTTTAAAGACATGCCTGGCTGTCAACGAAAATCTTAAGAGTGGATTTAGCGTGTAACCTGATGCCTTACATTTTCCATATCACTGAAGAAGCCTATCCACACTAGAGTGAAATCCTTCTTTTTTGTTTCATTTTTGTAAAACCTTAATTTTAGACAACATGTTGACACCTGGCCACCATGCCGGCGTGAGCTGCTCCATATTATATATCCATCCAGCGAAAAGCGTGCTGCCGAGTGATAATCTGTCATGTGTAGATTAGGCATTTAATGCATTTTTTACACCGTCCCGCAGCTTACACTTACTAAGCAAATAAAATGATGATCCCAGCGAGCACAATTAGCCGTAATGATGGAAGAGCTGTAGCAACACGCTGATTGCTCAGATAGTAACAATCCCATTATATTGTTTTATAACCAGATCTTTCCTCAAGGCGCAGCGTGTAGTCAGGGAGTTCCTGCATGGAATGCGACCAGTTTTCTGGGCCTGTCAATAATCTCAGCACGCACACTGCTTACGTGCTAATGGTGTCACTCATTAGGAATCTCGTGAAAATAAGCTCTTGTTTGAGGCTGCGAGCCTCTGGGGGAGATTCATGGAGACTTCTGCAGGATTCAAGCTTGTAGAATACGGGTAATTTACATTCGTATGCAGGTCATTGAGAAATATTGTTCGGCTGCTATCGTAAACTATTCACATCTTAGCTAAATCATCCTCCTGCAGGATTTATTTGTGAATTACATCTGCTCCGGTGCTTGGGTTTGGCTCATTTGGACGTTCGCTGAACCTAGCCAGAAATCCGGGTTTACTGAACATGCAAGCTAACAGCCGTCTCTGTCCTAGCAACCAACGACGCTGTGCAGCCTGCACAACCTCATTGCTTTCTAGGACGCTAGTGGATTATGCACCAGTCAACCAATAATGCTGTGCGGTTCATCAGATAAGAACTGACCAAATTGCCCGTTCTGCAAACTGCAAATAGCTTGGGTTCGGGCCGAACTTGTGGTCGACCCTAAGCTCATCTGTTCACAAGTAATTCCAATCACTAATTGAAAGCAATCACAGAGCTACAAATGCTGTCCAGCAACCACTGGGGGGCAAATATATAAATGTAATTTAGAGATATCCCATTGCACTCCTAATCAACATCCCACTTTGGGGTGCTTCAGTGGGTGCTGCAGTGGAAGGAATCGAGTAACCAGCACAGTGCACATCAAAGTCCACCTTATCGATCTGTCTTTATTGATGACAGATAATCATTGTATTACAGTGAAACGCAATGTTTCGGAACCACATGGGGTTCCTTCATCAGATAAACACTGTGTCTGTGATGTTTGCCTGGTTAAGGAACCACATATGGTTCCGAAACGTTGCGTTTCACTGTGATACCATGATGATCTGACATCAGTAAAGATCGATGAGGAGGACTTTGGTGTGCTAGTGACTTGATTCCTTTCATTGATATATTGATATATAAATGTTTCCCCCAGCGTATAGGTGGGTGGATGCTGTTCACATAGTACTAGCACCACTAGGTGAATTTCCTATGCTCCTCAGCAGCATATAGTGGCACTAGTGCTTTGCGGAGGCCATCCACCCGGCTATATGTTGGTAGGAACATTTCTAAATCAGCCCATAGACTGTGCTAAAATCATAAAATTCACTTAATTTCCCTTATGTGAGTGCTCTGTGTTCCAATGAATGTCACAGAACTCCTCACTAGATGTGAGCCAACTGATTCACTCTAGAGGACTACCTATGCAGGCTGTATTTCCATGGGGCCCGCCCTATGTAATGCCGACTTATAATGCTGAGCCTCCATGATTGAAAGCACTGAAATCCAGTGAAGGAAAGGGGTGGGCCAGGGACAGTCAGGCTGGAAAGGAAAGACTAGATGATGCTGGATGTCCTCCAGCCAGGAAATGAGGCTGGACTTGCTACAGCTTCTATTGCACTTTGTGAGAAGCTCACTGTGTGCAGTGAAATCAGAGGAAGCAATTTCCCTCCAGGAGGTGAGCCGGTACAAAGGTGCAAGACTGAAGGGAAGGCTTGAGTTCAGCTTTAATTTAAACCTGTAATGACAGGAATATGGGACCACCATAGTTGGCCTTCTTCTAAAAATAACATTGACCTGGCTGCTATGTTGTTCCTCTGGCTTCATTACTTTCATAGTCACTGACCCGGAACAGTACAGTTCTATTCCTCTAATATGAAAGAAATGAATATATCACTTTTATTTTGGTATCGTTGTCTTTTTTTTTTTCCTCTCCATCACTAATGCGGTAAATAAACACAAGGTAAACCACAGTTCTGCAAAGTTTGTCCTCAGCATATAATTTTCTTGACATGCTTTGCACGTTGGCCATGTCTGAAGGAAAAAATTCTTGTGTGCATATGATATCTAGGAACCTGTCATATGAGCAGACAGGAAGAATTAAGATTCGGTAGGAATATCAGCCATAATGTTCAGTGTGTCAGAGCTCCTTGAGCTCCGTCAGTAGTTTCCATTGCCTACACTCATTCGGTTGGAACAACATTCCTGAGGATGCGGCCTAACAAATCACAGGGAGTTTGTGACAGCACTGGGGCTTTACTCAGCAACACCAGGGTGCATAGAAGTTGAGGGTTGGTCCATAGCAACCAAATAGGCCTTAGCTTTTGCTCCCCAACCCAATACTTCAGTTTGTTGCAGCTTCATCCAACAAATTCTGACTGGAGAAAAATATAACATGGCCTTTAAAACTTTTTCTCCTACTGATTAAAGCAGAAGTCGTCCCACCAAATTAATGGTCTTCCATAACAGTTATTTTCATGGCATGCCAACTGTAAAGGTTGGTAATGTGCTTGCTTCAGCTATAATTATTATTATACAAGATTTATATAGCGGCAACAGTTTGCGAAGTTACAGAGCTTCCTCTCTTATGCGTCTCCAGCGCGAAGCAGCCTTGAAACCCGGAAGTGTCGCACCGGAAGCGCGTCATCGCTCATTTAGTGATCACCTAAAGGCAGTCAGAGTAGGAGATAGACGGACAGGTTGGGGAAAGGAGTTCCATAAAATGGGAGAGACTCTAGAGAAGCCCTGGAGACGAGCATGGGAGGAGTTGACGAGGGAGCTAGAGAGCAGGAGGTCTTGGGAGGAGCGGAGAGGACGGTTAGGCTGATACTTAGAGACAAGGTTGGAGATGTAACCTGGGGCAGAGTTGTGGATGGCTTTGTAAGCTATCAACCAAACTTGTCATAGCTGATCACATGTGCAGTACCATGGCAAATGGAATCCAAAAAGAGGCTAAGATGGTGCCTTCTCTGGCTGTAATTGATAAGAGGTTGTAGATCCGCTTTAACTTGATGTAAGAATTATTCTGACTTACTAGTGACTACTATTTACTTACTCCATGGCACTGCTGCCCATGAAGGTCCTAGGCCTCCTTTGAATTTGCAGTAATTATTAAAATTTTTACAGGATGAGGTTGTAAGTCTAATGCCCACCAACCGCCCAGCATGGACTAGAATATCCTTTTCTGTCCGATCATCTCTGCAGGGCTATACAGTAACTGTGTGATGAGACCCTATAGCAAAATCAGGGGTTTTTGTCTCACTAATCTCCATCTCAAAGGCAGTTTCTCTAGTGAAGCAGAATATTCATTTGTTCTATAGCAAATATGAAACCTATAAGAAGATGAGAAGGCGTTACAAATACAACATATCATATCATGCAATTACCCAATAATGTCATCTGAGGTTTTGGACCAACCAGTAGGGTCATA
Source organism: Nanorana parkeri (assembly GCF_000935625.1). NCBI lineage: Eukaryota > Metazoa > Chordata > Amphibia > Anura > Dicroglossidae > Nanorana > Nanorana parkeri. Next base: position 285,696 of record NW_017307538.1, on the reverse strand, counting down.
ATTCCCTGAGGCAGCACCAAGCCAAAGAATTTGCAAAATACAGATACCTTTGACTTTATTTTAAAGTTATCATGCTACCTCTGGATATTGCTAGATAAATCTAGGAAAACAAACAATAAAAGTGGATGTTGGTTAAAAGGATGTAGATTCTGTTTAGACTAGACTTTCTAAAGCTCAATACCATTCAACTATCTCCTGTTTTTTGTGTTTTGTTTTCCTGTGGTGGATTGTATAATTGAAGGGTTGTTTGCTTTAAGTGTATGGATGGGTTTGAATAGAGTAGGAAAAGATGAAAACCACCGTCAAAATATTTTTTTGCTGTTTGCGTCCTGTTGAGGGCATATCATTTCACTTCCTGTGCTAGGGATACAACAGGGAGTGAAAAGAAATCTCTACAAAGTGAAGAGACTTTCCCAGTTAGACCCCCTGTTTCTGGAACAGATGCTCCCATTGAAGGATATCTCCACATCGCCTGTTCTGGTGATACTGGTAACCTTTTGGATTTTCCACCAATGGCATTCAGTGGCAATGGCCACCAGGACAATAGATATGCAAACAGCAATAAAAACCTGATGGGGTTCCTTCCTTGATCTATCCAAATCTAAAGAAAATTGCCAATATATACACACTTTGAAGTAAATATATAGTAAATAATGGATGACACTTAATTTGGTAAAGTACAGTACATCATAAACAATTGCTATTTTTTAATATAAAATACTGTTTTAACCTTTATTTAATTTTTTGTGCCTTAGTGCTACTGCTCTCCTCCAGCCTTTTTCAGTCACACTTCCTGTCTACATGCACTTGCTTCAGTGTCAGCTGCACATCATAGTTCTGAGTCTGCTTTCAAATAGTGACAAAGGTAGACCATACCCGTGCAAAGTGTATCTTCATGGCCACTTTTAGTCTCCACCAGAGGTACATGTGACAGGGTAACAATGCAGGAGCACATTTGGAAGACAGCTGTCACTCCGCAGCAAAAAGTTCCTGAACAAGGACATTCATGGTAGGATCACCAGATGTTGTTTCAATGTAAGATGCAGAAGCCTGAAAACAACTTTAGAAATTACATGAACTTATTAAAGCTCATAGGATTTTAGTTATTGGGTTTAGATCTACTATGAGGCCTTCAATAATACATATACATTTTAGTTTAGTAAAAGTGTTATGTGATACAGGATGAAACCTTAACCAAAAATAACCATACACTTAGGGCAGACACGACCCTACTTTTGGAATTTTCATGTTATGTTCCCTCAAATATTTTCTGTGCTTACTTTACCTTTGCCATATTTATATGTACATAACGTGGTAACTTTCTCCTATGAAACCACATTGGTGGAGGAGGGTGATTAGGCTAATTACTTTCTCTTGCTACCCAGCCAAATATTGGTCATAAGAAGACCACCCAGGTCTTCCTACCACAAACCCAGCAGAATTAACGTGGCTGGAGCTCCCTTCCTGTAGGTTGGACACATAGAGCTGAGTAGTAATGGCTGCACCCATAGGACCACCAAGTAGCACAGAATTGTGGGAGTTTTCACATAAACCTCATGATGTAGATAAGAGAGGCACAGGCAATAATCAGTTAAGTGTGATCTTATTTTATGCAATTTTTAAATGGTTGATTTTGTTTAAATATTTAGGCATTTTCTTGGGTAGACATTTTTTTGTAATTACATTTCCACATTAGAATTTCTAGAAGATTTAACTACTGTGTATTTTAATGTAAAATTAATGGTGTTCTATATAACATACAGTCTATGCCCTCCACTATTACAAGAAGTCTCCATCTTCTTGGTTGATTCTCAAGGACAGACAGGAAATCTTTGAGACTCTCAAAAATATTATGTAACTCATGTTTTTCGCATCCAGTTTGCTTGTATTTTTATGACTCCTTGGCTGGTAGGTCAGCCATCAGGTCCATGAGCCAAAGGCATTTAATTTAGCATGACTCATTGACTACTCAGGATGAAATAGATAGCTCAATTTACTTTAAAATATAATTAGGTCGATGTTTCATAGAAGGACAAAGATATTTTTTTTTCTTACCATAAGAAAACTGCTAATGCAAAGCAATAACGTAAAACCACAGGAGTATGAGCAAGATAGGGACGAGGAGGTCATTAACAGTGACGGCGTAACTAGTGGTTTTAGAGACTGCAGTGCTGTTTAATTTGAGAATGTTTATAGAGAGAACCTGACGATTGCGGATACAAGGCTGTCTCATCAAGGAAAAGTTTACATGGCCTAACTTTTTAGGAACGTTTTTGGCTTTATTTAAAGGGTCAGTCCATCATAAAGTAAAGTTTTTGGTAGATACTGACAGGTTTATTTACTTAGTTCTTATCTCTCATATCCATTCACAAGCTAACCTAGTTCAGTGTTTCTCAGTGTTTTCAGTCATGACATGCTTTAAAAGTATGCAAAATCTTAGGTCACTGTAGTCTAAAAAGGAAAAATATGTAAATGTAAAAATGTAAAAAATGACATATGGTTCCTCTAAAATCTATACAAGACCCTTATTCTAGATAGAGGTCCAGCATGAATTTTAGGGGGGACCTCACACAAAAAAAGGTCCCCCCTTCACATCAGGAGCTGTCCTTCACACCTTATATTCATCACCATAAGGTAGCTGTGGCAGCACAGCAGAGGGTGGGATGTGGAGCAGGTCTACACAGAGGCGGTCTCTCCTCTTCTAAATGCTAGGGGAGGCACTGTATGTAGCCCGCCCTGGATTACTGTCATCAAATCCATTGTGCAAATAATTGAAGGCACCCCTTACAAAGCCAGAAGGCACACCAGGGTGTCACTGCATCCTGGTTGAGAAAGGCGTTGCGGTGGTGTGAACTGAAAAAAGTACAACTTTTTTTTCAGCACAGCAGGATGCGAGCCAGTTGTACTGTGTCTGCAAAACTGAATGAAATGTCACCTGTGAAATTTCAATAAAGTTCTAAAAAAAAAAGTACACAGTGCAATATGCCTGGTTCGACGCATGGCACTGTGCCAGACACTGCACACCAGCTACTGTGCATTTTGGACAATTGGCCTCTTGGTGCAGCCACAACAAGATTAGAAATACCTGCCCCTCCCTTCATACTCTCTCTCTTCCTCGCTCCCTCTCACTTTTTCCTCTTCCACCTTACATTACTTACAATGATAACACTACAGTAATATACAGGCTCATTTAAATTACAGTCATATGGATTGACATTGATTTAATTTATGTTATTCAACATCAGTAACAAATTACTGTTTGTGTCTGTTTGGTTTTCGGAATACCTTGGGTTTGACATTAAACGCCAAATCACCATGTTAAATCTAACACAGAATGGAATGTCACGGTATATAACTCACAAAACGATGTACACATTGGTGTAAATAAATAAGTTGTGATTGCTTGTCTTGGGTGGTGTCAGTAAACAGGAAATACTTTGGAGGAACACACAAATATAATGCATATAAGCTCATATAATCTCCTGGGTATTTTGTGTGTTTGGATCTCTTAATTACAAGAACACGCCTTGATAAACATTCAGTGGACACAAGTTTGCAGTAACTCCATTATAAATCTAATATTGTGTCAGGACGAACTCCATGCACAAAGACCTTCAGTTAAATGTATTCCTAAATAGCCATAAAGGATATAAATCCACTTTGTGTGCACCAAATGCCTTTGCAAACATAGATATTACCTTAGAAATGTAGTGACATCCTTACTGTGCTGCATTTGTTCAAAGACCAGAGCTGTGGGAGGGACCCAGCCGGTTTCACCCACTACAGGCTGCCTGCAGAAGACTTCAGGAGGGGGCGGAGACAAGACCAGGATAGAGAGCAGCAGTGATTGGTCTTTATTACAGGAGGGAACGAAGACAAGACCAGTCATCCTGCACATGGAGAGAGAGCAGCAGTGACTGGTCTTTATTATAAGAAGCTCCTGCACAGAGGCATGGATAGCTTTTAAATATAGTTAAACACATTTATACAGTTGGACAGCCCATCAAGGCTATAAAACAAGGCAGTGTAAAGAGTAATTATATAGTATAAAGTGCAGTACACACCAGCAACATATCACATTTTAGAATTAATAGACACATTTTTGTTACAGGTTACATCACTCTGCATATCACAGTTATTGAATAACCCCCATTAGTCTGAGAACAGCTGTACAGAAAACCACAAAATTATGTTTCTGAGAAGCAATTCTGTTAATGATATCTCTGCTCTTCTCCATATCAATATATTTTGCAAACTGTAAAATCAATATTTGTATCGGTATATTTTGCCTGGATGTGGGTCTCTTGCTCTTTACACTTGTCCTTTGTTAAACTAGTTCATTTAAGACACACAAAAATATCAATAAACTTCATTATTATCAAATACCCACTTGGCATTTCTTTTCTGTAAATGTAAATTTCCAGAAGCCTTGTATTAAAGATGAACTTTGTGTGTGTATATAAAAAATACAATTTCAAGCAGTCATCTTTCTGGTCCGCTGTAAATAAAACATAGGCAGATACAAGGAAGGATTGGAGGGCATACAAGGCAAATGGCGGAGCACGCCAAGGGTACCAAGCTGGTAGGAGCAGAAGCTGGCAAAGGTTTGTGGATGTTAGCACTGAGCAATGCTCCAAGTCCTTATGAATCATTCACCTCAAGTGCCTGTTAGAAACTGATTTTCTTGATATTTAATTTATATATTATAATAAGTTAGATGTCTTTTTGATATCTCATGAGAACAGGAACAACATGAGCTGTTTAATTTAAAAGGATGTGCTCATTGCAGAAGCCAATGACTGCAGATACCACTCCTTCATGGTCCAGTCAGCAGGCTGGGGCTGTGTTCTTGACTAGACATGTGCGATTCGTTTAGTTCGGAACCAAAATTCATACAAATTTTCTGAAATTTGGACATTCGGACACATCTGAATTTCCGAATCCCAATGCATCTGAATGTGTCTGAACCCGTATTTCCGTTTCCGAATTTCGGGTCCCGTCTAAAAACGAAACTTAATCGGACATGTGAGGTTTCTGGCCATTCAGATGTGTTTTGGGGTTTAATGCATCAGAATGGGTCTGAACACAAATTTTCGTTACGGCAACATGGGAGCCATGTACAGTATATACATATAATACTAAAGCTGAGGCTCCTAGACCTGAATGGCATTCGGGATCCAAATTTCCGAATTGTATTGGGGAGCTCCCAAATGCCATTCGTGTCTGGGAGCCTCAGCTTTAGAAATATATGTATGTATATGGCTTCCAGATCCAAATGTCATTCAGGATCCAAATTTCCAAAGTGTATTGGGGAGCTCCCGAATGCCCTTTGGGTCTGGGAGCCTCAGCTTTAGTAATATATGTATATGTCTCCCAGACCAGAAGGGCATTCGGGAGCTCTCCAATGCAATTTGGAAATTCGGTCCCCGAATGCCATTTGGGTCTAGGAGATTCAGCTTTAGTATTAATATATGGTTTTCTGTGGTATTCACAACGAATATTAGTAAACTCATCAGAAACTAAAGAAAATTTGGATTTCCTCCGAATCCGAAACCCGAACCGAATTGAATTTTGGATCTGAATCCTGAAATAACGAAATATCCAAACCAAATTTTTCCACAGCTTACATGTCTATTCTTGACCAAACTGCCCTCCTTCAGCTGCTGTTGTGGAGGTCAAGGACCTAGCTGTGTTGCCTAGATCATAAAACTGACCTCTTTGGAAGGTAACACATTTACTATATACAAGTTATGTTTTTATTGCATACCAAGGGATGAGCTTTAGAGGTAAAACAATAACAAATGCATACAAATTCATAAAAGAAAATATGTGCATTCATAATTGTTTTGCATTGGAGGCAATAGAGCATTGCAACTGCAATAAAGTGGATCACAGGTGCAATGCTCTGGCTCATGCAGATTCTCCCTCCCATGTCCATATCAAGTTAAGGACATGCAAGAACAGGGACAGGAGGAAGTGTCAATGGAAGTGTGGTGACATCACTGCATTTGAATGCCATTGAGAATTTACAAGTTCCTCTGCCGCAGTGGCAGATGGGACTTTTAGTCTCTCTATTCAAAGATCCTGTCCCAGATGATGGGTGCCGTGTGGGTTGAACCACGCACAGCCGCATCTAATTAAAAACATTTGGAGCAGCCTGCGGGGAGAGGAACCCCGCAATTCAGATTAAGTGGGGGGTTAGGGTGGCAATGTTACCATTTTTCATGTCACATCCTGAAAATGGTAAACAAAATTGTAAAAAGTAGTCTTAGCCTCTAATTGGTGGGAAAATGTATCTGTTCTTTAACCCTTTATTATCACCTGTTACTCTGGGAGGCCATGGAGAAACCATATTCCAAATGAGTGGTTTCAAGAACATGAGGGAGACTTTACCTTGCTTAGGTGGTCCCTACAATCACCAGATCTCAATCCAATAGAGCATTTGTGGGAAGAAGTTGAAAGAGCCATCAGACAGCTGGTTCCACAACCATCAAATCTCACAGAACTGGACAGTGCTATTCATCAGGCATGGTGTGAGATTCCTCGCATCACCTTTCAACATCTTGTGGAGTCAATGCCAAGAAGAATCGCCGCAGTATTGAAGGCAAAAGGTGGCCCAACGAAGTACTGATGGGCTGGTCATAATAATCTGGCCACTCAGTGTATAATCCAATATTTAAGCAACCCCTCACTCATTTATATTGTCTCCGTGAGTCCCTGTATTTCACTCTCTTTTTTAAGTACAGATAGAATCTTATTGCTTTCTATGGGGCGACACATGCATTTCATTCACATTTCTTACTCTCTAAATAAGTCTGGAAATTCTAAACCTCTTGTATCTTCTAAGAAGGCGAGGCAGGCCAGGGTCTTTTGGTCCATCTTCAGTTTATGTATTTTCGATGTGTAAATCTATGCTGTGAAATATTTGAACGGAATACAAGCTCTTTTCGCTCTTAATAAAAATATTCTTTGCTTTATCTGGTATTTTTCATTTTTATTGTCTTTTTTTTGTAAAGTTTGGCCTGGGCGTAGCGGAAAGTTTGATTACTTCCATCTATGCCATGCAATAAGCTGCCTCGAATTTGCATTTTTTTTTTTTTTACACATTTTTATTCTTAGGCTTATGTTTTTGTTGCTTATCCGAATTTTCCACAATGGAAGAAACCCTACTTGGTTGCATTTGGAGAAACCTCTTGGATAAAAGTTTTATTTGTTGAAGGGGAGAAATACCAAGGAGACTTTACGGTCAAAATTAAAGCTGAACTCCAGAAAAACAGCTAAGTATACAGTTTAAATACATGTATAGGAACTGTTTATCTGTTGAAGGACAGTAAGTCTGTCTAATCAGTAGGGAATACCTTGGCTAGGGGGCAGGGGGCATTTGCCCCCCAGGCCAATAACTATAGGAAGTTTTGAGTTGGTGACTATTAGTGGGGACACTCAGACCTTGATCATTGCAATCAGTGACAAATGCTAGGCATTATATCTGCTCCCTGTTCAGACCTACGATCACTAAGACCTAGTAGGCTTCAATAAATTTGTTTTTGGGTTTAGACTTAAGTTCAAACAAGACAGAAGTAAGACCTGTTTTTTTTTTCTTTGTTTTTCCCCTGGGTGTCTGTAACAAGCCATCTACTGTATAAACCACATTAAACACTTTTGTTTCTCACTTATATCATACTTTGCTCTACCATGCCAAGAAAGCTATGAAATACAGGATGCCATAATAAAATCACATTATTGGGATTTTCCACAGTTTTTACATTCCTATTGTTTACGGAAAGGTTTCTGAACTATGTGAGAAATGCATTGCTCTGATTACATTATCGTAAGCACCGCGATTGTTGCTTGCCTTTAATTTTTATGTGATAAAGCAGATCTGTAACGGGAGTGAGATAATTTCACTTAGCAATCTCACAAGACAGATTGCCGTGTCATTGAAGAAGCCTCCATAATGGATGGGAAGCAATTGAAAGTATTTGATCAGAATGTTAACAGCCTACTGAACTCACTAAGATCTAAGTTATCCTCATATCTTTGGGGATTTGTACTCCCGCTGTGCTGTATTTATGAGAAGATGAATCACTGGTGATTTATCAAACTATCAGTTAAAATAAAAGGGAAGCAAGGAAGGAAGAAAATAAAGAAGTACATAGGAATGGAGTGGAGAGGAAGGAAGTGGAGATTATATGAAGGTATGGAGGAGGAAGAGGAGAAATCCAAGGAAGAGAAAGGATAGGGAATGAGAAGGAAGGATAGATGGAAAGAAGAATGGAATGAAGGGAGGAAGAACAATAAGGACAGAGGATAAGAGTGGAATGGGGAGGGAAGGAACAGAAGAGGATGAGGAGATGAGAAAGTCTGAAGGAAGGAAAATGTAAGGGATAAAAGTGTGGGGAAAATATGGGAAGGAAAAAATGAGAAAAGAAAAGAAGTAAGGAAGAAGAAAGTGGACGGAAAGGTAAGAGAGGAGAGAAAGAAGAATGAAATGGAAGGTATAGGAGAGAAAAGAAAAAGAGACAAGACAAGACGGTAGAAGGGAAGCAATGTAAGGAGATAATAAAAGGTGAAAAAGTAAGGTACTGTGGAAAAAAGGAAGGGAAAGGAGAGAAGAGCAGAAGAGATGGGGGGGGTTAGGGAAGGAATAAAAGAAGAACAAAAAGGAAGGGTAGAGAGAGAAGAGGACACAAAACGAAACGAAGAGAAAAAGAAACATGACAGGAAGATAGAAATGAAGGAAGAAAGTAAAGGGAGAGAAGAGGACACAAAAGGAAACCAAAGAAGGCATTAAGAAAGAATGGAAGGGAATGGAATGGAAGGGAAGAAGGAAGTGGAGAAAGGAAGGATGGAAGAAAGGAAGGGAAGAGAGAAAAAAGGAAACAGGAATACAATCTAGAAAGGAAGGTAAGGGAGAAAAAAGGAGACAGAAACAAAAGGGAGAAAGTAAGGAAAGGGAGAAGAGGGGTGAGGATAGGAGATGAGAAGGAACGGATGGGAGACAAGTAAAAAAAGAGAACAGATGACAATTGAAAATGGAAAGGGAAGGAAGATAGAAAAGACAGGAAGAAATGATATGGAGAGATTATGATAGGGAAATGATGGGGAGTGAGCTGAGGATCTGGGAAGACAAAGTTAAGGCCCTTTGTGAAAAAATAAAAATAAATTTAGGCCTTATAACATTATAGTGAGTTATTAGGATCTAGAGAGGCTTGGGAAATTACTGCACGCTTAGTAAAAGGTAAATTATCTTTTGTGTCTGTCACTAATTTTGTAACTTTTTTGTCCTTTTAGCTGTGAATTTGAATCAAGCAAATACATAATACATTGTATACATAAAAAAATTGATTCTGCTGTTGTTAGCAGTAGGAATGTGTGACTCTGCCAGGTGAATCCTGTTTAAAATTCGTCAAACCAAAACTTATCAGCTAATCCCACACAAGCCTATGGGGAGTGAGACCTGTTTGTAGTTTCTGCTAATAGGCAAACTACAGTAAAAAAAAAAAGCATGGAAAGCTGGGCACTGCCATGGGTACCAACGCAAAAAAAGTTGAAAAACATACCGTATAGAAGGGAGAGGATCTTTTAATGCGACATAAAGGGCAATATTGAAAGTACAGAAATCCTTCAAAAACCATGCTTGAGGATGCTGTAAAGCTGTATGTGGTGTAATGGAACAGTACAGTTTTCACAGGCAGTCTCAATGACAACATACACTGGCAGCACATATTTGGCTGTAGAATGTATTTATTGTTTTACACATAGTTTAGCTTACATAAGCAGCTGCACCCCGATCTGATTTATTTCAGTTTGAAAAAAGGCTTTTTTAAAACATAAATTTAGCAGTGATACATGCTTTTTCATCAAATAGTAAGAAGCCAACTCTGAACGGCAGCAATTTCTGGGGCTGTCCTTGTTCCCGCTAATGCAAAAATGACTTTTAATTGACCAATTTCTATCAAGAATCAAGAGACTGCAATGATGGGGGAATTGGCCAAAATCTGCCAGAGAAAAACAGTCTGGGGTTTTAGTACAGGAATTGAGAAACTAAAGATAATAAAGCTGTATAAAACTGGCCAGCAGCAGGACAATTGTAACCAGGGATAATAGACCTAACCAGTGCATGTCTAACTTTTACTTTATCTATGGGGATAGGGGGTGCAGTGAATGTGAGCCATATAATGTTAGGTGGTTTAGGTGCATACTCTTCTTGCACTTTCAAAAATGCAATGGGGGGCTGAAAACAAAAGACAGCTTCAAGAACATATGGTCAGTAACAAGTAAATACTACACTCTGAGCACCCCAAACTTACAAAAAGGCCCTATTAACACATGCATCACAGCACAAATGTAAAAAAAAAAATTATTGCTGCAAAAAAAAGCAGTTTGGCTGCCCTTTGCCGCCTTTTTAGAGGTGTGTGTGTGTGTGTGGGGGGGGGGCTTACTGGCACTTGTAGCCCTGCGGGCCATGGTACATAGGCCATGCAGTGCAAAATGTTTTTTTAAATTGCTGGGTGAATCTGCACATAAATTCTCTGGAACTGCTAATGTCAAACCTGCAGGATTTGCCTCCAACCCATGGTAGTGGCAAACCGGAACCTCATCCCTAGCTAACAGCTGCTCCATGAAACCAGCATGACATAGGCTCCCTGAGTCAGTGATTTAAAAAAAAAAAAAACTTTTTTCCTCAGTCAGCATTTTGCACCTTATTCGAGGAAGTGGCGATCTGGTGATTTTGTCATTTGGCTCACAAGTAAACCTGCGGCTATGCAATACGGAACTCAGATTTTATGCCTCCGGTTTATTTCTTCCTACATAAACAGCAAAATTGTCACATTTATTTTCAATTAGTATGTGCCCTGCCATACACAGTAGCCAACTGGCAGATCATCACTTGCCATCCACATTCGGCTGAGCCACTGGAAAGCACTTCCATCTGTTTGTCATCTAATGTACAATGGTACCTTTTTGGAGCTCTGGAGAGCTACATACATCCAGGATGATGTATTCAGAAAGAGATTGGTTAGAGGTTACACAGACAAGGGGAAGTTTTGAGAAGGGATTTTTCTTAGTGTCAAAAAATCCAGCTGGCTGGCAGCTGAGTCATCCGACCCAAGTGCCAATGCCTAAGTCATTGAAATTGTTGCCTCCCAGAGCTTCATTTATTTTAATGTGTGGCAAGGAATTTTATTGACTTCCTCAGATGAATATGTGCTGTTCACATGTTCTAGGCTCTTCCGTACCATTTACCAAGTTGTCTTTTTCTTGGACATGCACGGGTATGGCAAAGTTGCCAGTAAATATAAAAAAGCAGCAAATGTCAATTTCACAAAGTAAAAGTTCACCTCCTTTGTTTTATTTTTTGCCAACAACTTTACTGTAACTCGCTGCCCCCTGCATATTGTTTTGTATTGCCATAGGGCACGAGTGGTCAAACCTTTTCCCTCCAACTGTTGTGGAGGTCCCACAAGGCATTCCAAGACACTGACAGCCACAGGTATGAATGCCAGAGGCAGATGCATGGTGGGATTTGTAGTTTAAACACAGCTGGACGGGCAGAAGTTTGCTTACCCCTGCTGTGGGGAATTATTATACAAAAGAGCTCCTAAGTGTGCAAAACAGCCACTGCAATCTGGGCTAGGTTTAACATTAAAGTGAATATAAACTCAGGAGTTAAATCTTAGAAATTCATTCAAGTACTTTAAAGTGATATTAAAGGATACCCCCCCCCCAATGTTAGTGTAAGGACTTACCTTAAATGATGCCTCTTAATCCGATCATCGTCTTCTTTCCTGTCCCTTTCAGCTGTCCCTCCAGCACTGGTGCGGGTCTCTGATCCAGCGCTGACTTCTCTGGCCTCCTCCTGTCTGATGTCCCACGGAGTCTGTGCGGGTGCACGCTGCTCCATAGACTGACCTTGTGTCTCTCCTCATCTCCCGGCCGAACATCTGAACTGCGCATGCGCCAGCCCGAAGATCCTTTGCGGCCGCCTGAGAAATGTTCAGATGTTCGGACGGGAGCGCGCGGCGGAGACACAGGTACGTATGAACCCTTTGCAAAAGTTTTTTTTTTATTGTTTTGCATCTATCTACTGCTAGCTTGTAAAGTAATCACCGCTCCAAGCTCACTCCTGTGATGGACTACAATCTCAATACAAATTAGTAAACTGAATGGGAGATTGTAGTCCATCACAGGAGTGAGCTACAATCTAATTTATAACTGATAGTGAAATCTGCCAGCACAGTACAGACAGGATTAATTGGAGTGAACATAACTTCCCATAGTCCCCTTCTTAACATTACAAGGTTGGGCTAGGTGGGATTTTAATCAAGTATAAAGCAATTAATAATGTCACACATTTTTTAATAGTTATGATGTGTGAATGGGGATATGTACCAAATATAAAGTAGGTGTTATCCCAATTTGGCTGCAAAAGTGGAAATACACTTTAGGTGCTGACTGCCATATTGAGTATAGCGTAGGTTAGGGTTCCAGAGCCTACTATTAATGCCAGCGTGGCCTTTAAAAAATCCCCTGTTTATCTAGCCTGTGAGAGGTCCATATAAACAGGCTGATTATCTTCTTAAAACCACCTTCACTTGCAGATAATCCAAGCATGCCTGGGCACCTAAAGTTGTTGATAGCAGCAATAGCATGATAATAACAAGTGGATTACCGCCCGAGAAGTCTACTATCATATCATAGATAAGAGGTCATAAAGTCTGAAGCCACTGTAATGACTTTGTAGTTAAACAGGATTACAGTAGGCACTGAGTGTGCATCTGTTCTGTGAATTCGGCTTTAGAGGTTTTGTGTCAAACCACATAGAAATGACTCAACACCTAAATACTTTTATTCTACTAAACCTATTGACCATTTCTTTCTGACTCATGTTACTGCTGGTTCTTTTACTGTAACTTTTCTCACCATATTGAGTTTAATGTTTCTTTTAAGATTGTCCGCAAAGGCTCCCTAGCTGAGAGCACACCAGATGTACATACGAGCAGGACCATATTGACGGAACAGGCAGGAAAAGAGGAGGGTGAAACCAAAGACCAACAAGTTGGGTTTAGATATTTTTTTCAGACGGGGAATTATTGGTAAACTTACCTTATGGCAGGTTATTTTTTTTTTTCTTTAAACCGTGAGCCGCAGCACAGACATCTCAACAAACCAGGGACCTACAGTAGATATGGAATGCTGGGCCTAAAAGTGATGCTTATTGAAGAGTGCACTGCGAACTGTATTACCAACCTTTGGTTTCATGAGAGAAGAAACACCCCTGCATGTGTACAATTTTCTGTTCTTCCCTCAGGCGCAAAAGGAGCTAACTACGGCTCTGTCATAAGTTGTAGCATACAGAGGGCTGAGGACTCTCTTCCCACAAAATGCGATCAAATTTGGTGCCGGAGCAGCCAATCGCCAAACACCAGTGCTGTCACATGGTAGAATGGAGAGTAATTTATATGCTTCCCATATCCAGAATCCAGAAGATCTACTGATGATGTGAAACAGCGGGAGAGTGAACAGAAGGCAAGCACGGGCCTGTGTTGACAACTTTGGGCTTGTGTCGGTGGCATCACTTTGACATCAGTTGATTTGCTTCTGGGATCATTCATAATTTATTAATAGGTGTATTTGACCTGCAGTTGATCGCCTTCTGGCCTGCATTTGACCTGCTTCAAACAGGTTTTGCATTTCCTTACTCTTATGGGAGTGCAATATGCATCTGACATGAACAAAAGCCCTTAGTCAGCTGGGACTAAACAAGTTAACTTATGCTCTGCCTAGGTCTGATGCCTAACAGCTAAACAGCCATACCAGGGTATAAAATGTAAGCTCTGGCAGACAGGCTGTATTCCTTGGGCATTTGTTAAATTGGCCCTTTACTCTAAAATGATACTTTTAACCCCTGCAACCCTTTCCCCCTCCGCTATTTAAAAAGGAAAGGCTTTTTTTCCAGTTTGTTTTTACAATTCTGTTTTTTCAGCCAACCCCCTGCTACCTTTCCCACCTAGGCTAGAATGATGTGCCCTGCTCCCACATTCTCCTTGCATATCTCTGACATACATCCCAGAACGATGCAGGAGTATGGACCCAGATTGGCCGGTGTGGGAGGGATGCACACATCATTGAGGGCTGACTGTCTGAACCCACAAGAGGCAGCCAGCTCCCAGTGACTAAGGAGCATCATGACCTGGGATACAGCCTGTGTCACCTGAGCAGCAGATCAAAGCAGGGCAACTCTGGATTCACTGGGCAGTTGAGTATGTAAACTAAGGGCAACTATACACAAAAGGTAAGAGGGGTAAAAAAAAAAAACAGGGGTTAAAAAAAAATTCAGCAGCACCTGCACAATATACATACCAGTTAGGGAATCTGAAAGGCCCTGGTTGTATCCTCATGTGTCTGCAATATAAAACAGCCAGATGTAGAAAACCATAATTTCGAAACGTTAATATTTTCTCTTCCTTCCCTCCCCCTGTTTGTAAATGAACTTTAATCTATTAACCCAAAGCCGCCGTAATGTCCTCCCTGGCAACAGTATAGAGACATTTTCCAAAAATATTCCAGTCATTACATTAAAATTTCTGAATTGTACCAAAGCCCTCGGAACTCTACAACTGCTTCTTTGTTTTTCCTTAAAAAAATTAAAGGATTTAGAAAATCTTTCAGGAATTTCCAAAGCATAAAACTTTGGGTACAGAGCTGGGTCGAGGAAGAAAAGTCAACAAGTGAAAGGATTTAAGTGTTTTGAAAATGCCTTACACACCCAGATAAAGAAACAGTTTTAGCAAGGTTTACTTTAATGGTGGAGTATGAATTTCACGCTAAGCGGTGCGCTCTCCGATGCTGTTTCTTCCGTTTTTCTTGGATCAGGTGGGTTCTGCTTCTCTGTCATACATCAGCTATTAGCATAATGGACGCTAACACAGCTAGCGTTAGTGAAATTGTTTTTTTGGTAGAAGGACCAAAGCTGCCCATTGATGTTAGATACCTCCGTCACACGAGAAATTTAAAGAACAGAACACTGACGTCACAAGGGACAGAACGCATTAAAAACTGACATTGGTACATTCTGCTGAATAGCCTGTTTTTTTATATTGTACAAATTGGTAATGTGTGCAATAATTTTGTTTTTTATTATCCTGTATCTATGTTTCACATATGAATAAGGAATATACTGTAGATTAATTTTTAACTCTGTTACCATGCCGTACCTTTTCTTATCACCAGCGCCTACGCGGTACAAGCTACAATCATTCATTATAGCACCAATTCAGAATGAACAGCATGTCCAAGACCAGCTTAACATTTTTAAATGTTTGTTGTCTTTAATCTATTTTACTTTGTGTTTGACATCATGCCGTGCTGTATATGTCCGCCTAATGTATGCATTTCTTTTCAGGTTATCAGATAGGCAGCCCTGCGGTCAAGTGAAGAAGTATGCATAACCGTCTGAAAATGCTGCTGCTAATTGCGAGGAAGCAGGGGCGTGCGGTCAGGGGAAGCCGAGCCTCACCTAGTATTATGGAGGAAAAAGCTTTTTTTCCATTCAGATCGGCTTCTGTCAGGTTACACAGCAGTGAAATCCTCCCCGCTGTGTAACCTGTCATGGACAGAGAGTTGTCTGTTAATTACAGGCAGTGCTGCATCTGGCTTTTGAAAGGTAGTTAGGTTACACAGAAGCGGGCTTCCCCACTGCTTGTGTAACCTAACTATGAGGAAAGAGCTGTCACAGCCTCTACTCTGTGTTAGGGGTATGAGCTCAGTGGATGGCTTGGACCAATGGCAAAGCGTCATTGGTCCAAGCTGTCCAATCAAAAAAATAAGAAAAAACCCCCACTGAGGCCATCAATCTCGATGCCTCAGCAGTGACGAGCAAGTGAGGGACAAGGAGGCTCTTCCCTGTCTCCTCCATTCCTCCTTCACACTAGCTTGGGGACTGGGTTGGGGGCAGGGATTCGGTTGGGGGGGAGGCGCCTTGGCC
>NW_017307538.1:267605-269532 GCF_000935625.1 Nanorana parkeri | reverse complement strand
TGGGGGTGGGGCGGTACGTGCTGGGGGCGAGGCTGAGGAATGCCTCACCCGGAACCAGAGGTACCGCACGTCACTGTGAGGAAGTGGCTTAGCGTTGTCAGCCTGAAACAGGAAGTGCTGTTACTGGCAAAGTCAACAGATTCTTCAAAAATTATTGTATACAGAGAGGCATGGTCCCAAAAACAGATGTAGGGTTTTACATTCACTTAAGCCTGGTAGATAGATTTTGCTACAAACAAGGAGAGCTTAATGATTGATTACCACAACAATTGTCAATAATTAAACATTTGTGTCTAAACCACTACTTGGCCGATAGCAGCCTAACATCTATGGTCACCTTTAAAATCCATCACATGCTTTTAGTGAACCTATCAGATGAAATAAAGACAAGTAACAATATTTTTAGCTACATGCCTTTATTTTAAAAGACAGGTCCTCTTTACATTTTAATGCCACCTCTAAATAATCTTTATATTGTAATCTTGAATAGAGAGATTTTCAACTATGTGATAGAATTTATTAGGTATCTTTCCTAATAAATACTGTATATGGCAGCCTGTATATTTCTCTCAACACAAGTTTTCTTTAAGGATGTCTGAGTACGTATCTACCCTTTCAAACTTTTATAGCCGTGGCTGTACTGCAGTGAAAATTCCACTCATTCCTGCAGCCCAAAGCTCTTTGAATGCTGCTTCCAGCACTAAGGTCTACACCTCTACTGTGTAGCCTTGCTCGGTCTTTCACACTGCACCTGTTCTATGGACATTAAGGGACCAGGACGGTGATGAAGGTCCTGAAACGTCGTACTATTTCCTAAGTGACAATGAAAAGACATGACAGGTGTCTCTACAGATATACCTGATAGGCGGAGGTTTGGTGTGGATTTACAAACATTTGGGCTTGTCTGGAAATTATTTAGTGGGCTATCAGCTATAGCTTAGTCATTGGGTTTTGGTGAGACTGTGAAGAAGCACTGGTTTGATTGTCCGGCAGTAAAATGTAATGGTTGTTGTCAATATGGGTGTGCTGGCTTTTTGTAGATGAGGACATCAATGCTTGGAGGAAAACATGCATTGTGTGACTTTCCACCTTATGCACAAAGGGACTGACTGTGAAGTTAAACACAACTTAACCTGCAGAACCCTGGTGTGGCAAGGCCTGAGACAGACTACAGCATAATTTATGCAGCAACCCCTACCAAGACCCAATTGTTGAATGCTGTAAGGCAGAGAAATGCTACAAGGAACTGTGGCCTTCACAAAACCCTGACCTCAACCCTACTGAATACCCCTGGGTTAAATTGGAACTTGAGTCAGGTCTTCTTGTCCAACATCAGTACCCTATCTCACACATGTTTTCTTTCCTTTTTTGGCTGAATTAGCACAAAATTAAAAAAACACAATCCAAAATCTTGCACAAATCCTTTCTAGGCTAGGCTTTCTAGGAGAGTGGAGGCTGGTAAAGCCACAAAGAAGTTGGGTAGAGGGGGCTCCTACTAATGGCTATGGTTTTGTAATGGGATTTTCTACAAGCTCATAGTGGTGTGATGGTCAGGCGCTCACAAAGTTTTGTAGTGTACTAAGTATTAGTACTTGATGTTGATATCCAGTTATGAATGAGCGATTGCCTACTGAACAACTCCTTGTCTTCCTAGATCTCTTGTCCCGCCAGTGAAAAAAGTCCGGCTGGAGTTCCCAATTTCTCCCCCTTGGACAAATAAGGTTGTCTCTTTCTGACTGTGGGATTTTCTGTAGGACAAAACATATTATCAGGCTAAGAAAGTGACAAGCAAGAACTCCAGATGGGAGATGCTGAGAAATGGAAGCCTTTTCTTTATTCTTTTATACAACATTATCATATTCCAAAACTGAACCATATACATCAGCCCCTGCCCCTACAACAGCCAACAGTCTCACGTCCATACCAG
>NW_017307538.1:263819-267549 GCF_000935625.1 Nanorana parkeri | reverse complement strand
CCTTCAGGATATTAACCCAAACCCTAGAAGAACATACAAATTCCATGTGGACTGGAACACTGGTGGACATTAAACCCAGGACCCCAGCTCTGTAACACAAAGCTTTGGGCCTGTAGGAAGACAGGACAGTAACCTGCGCCATTGATAACTCACTAGGAGAGAACATAAATAGGCTATAAGGTTAACAACAAAATCCTGAGATTATTTAAGTTTTACTGCCACATTTTTCCTCAGCAGAGTTCCCCTTTAACATCACCCTATATGCTTTCCAAAAAACGTCATTGCCTAGTAACAGCGTATTATAGAGGTATATAGAGTTCACATTTGCCAGAGAGCCATCCAGGCTTTCAGTACATCATTATCACGTAGAGGACAGATTGCCCTGCCGGAGTGTGACGGGCCACTTGGGACTCGGGTTAGAAAAATATTCCCATTCTGCTTATTGTGTCATTCACATCCCATTATGGGTTTTCTCCATTCTAAACCTCCGCCCACACAAAGGGAAAAGCTGTCATGTTTTCCAATATTCTAATCATGTTGCAGCAATTTACGGAGGTTAATTTAGATGTTCTAATTGCATCTATATTTCCAATTAGCTGCATTCCAAGCTCCTTATTAACACAGATTGATATGGCAATAAACCCCGGCGTGCATGAGGGCAAGACAGCAATTAGAAGGTTAAATGGCTAAATTATCGTCAACGCGCCACACTGTAAAAAATTGGAAGCTTGTTGAAACTTGAAGCAGTTACAACTGCAAATAGAAATGGACACACACACACAAAGGCACAAAACGTTTACACACACAACTAACACACACATACATAGGCACATGACTAATTCACACTCTCATCCACAGTATACATATATGTACCAAATATATTTTTTTCAAGTTGCCCAAGAATAGTAAAGCCCGAAACCATGCTCCCCCTCTCGTCAGCTGCCTCTAAGTATCTTTTTCAGATGTCTTCTGGCAGGTCACCAGTCCTAGGTCAATGGTCACCTGACTCACTAGATGGGACCTCTTCGGACTTGTCCCAGTGATGGGCGGTCCTGGATGATGCAGAGAGCAGTGCTGACATGTTGACATCAGTGCCAGTCCCTGCATCAATACACCGTAAGAGCAGGGCGCCATACTCAGGGGGCGGAGCCATGACACCCTACATTTACTGACTTTATGCAGTCTTCTGGGTTGAATGACACTGGGTGTCAATCAACCTGGAAGACTGAGGACCTCTTGTAACAAAGAAAGGATATTGCGTGTACAGCTCGAGACTGAAGTTGAGTATTGTAGTATTTTTCAAAGGCAAAAGTAATAATGTAATAGTAGTTATCAGTGGTAGAAATAGTAGTGTCAGAAGTGATGGTGGTGATCATAGTAGTAATGGTTTTAGTAGTAATATGGTTTCAGTGGCTTTACTACCTAAGACTTCCAGCATTAGCAGCAGTACAGTAGCAATGACAGTAGTAGCTGTAGACAGTAACAATAGTGCTATAGTAGTGATCATGGTAGCTAAGGTAAGTAGTAGTACTGTAGTAGTGGGATCAGAAACTGTAGTAAGTAGTGGTAGTACTGTAATAGTGATAATAGTAGCTGTAGCAGTGATAGTGAAGTAGTAATAGTGGTAGCTATAGTAAGTAGCATTAGTACTGTGGTAGTTATGGTAGAATCTGTAGTTAACAGCAATAGAACTGTATAATAGTGATAGTAGTAGCTGTAGTTAGTGGCAGTAGTACTGTATAATAGAGATAGTAGTAGCTGTAGTCAGTAGCAGTAGCGCTGTGTAATAGTAATAGTAGTAGCTGTAGTTAGTGGCAGTAGTACTGTATAATAGTGATAGTAGTAGCTGTGGTAAATAGTGGTAGAACTGTAGTAGTGTTAGTCAAAGGCTGTAGTAAGTAGCAGTAGTACTGTATTAGTGATAGTAGTAGCAGTAATAATGTAATAGTAGTAGCTTTACTAAGTAGCAGTAGCACTGTATCAGTTGTAGTAGTAGCTGTAGTAGGTAGCATTAAGACTGTAATAGTGGTAGTAGTATTTGTAGTTAATAGTAATAGCATTGTATAAGAGTGATAGTTGCAGCTTTGGTAGGTAGTGGTAAAGCTGTAGTAGGGGTATTATTAGCTGTAGTAAGTAGCAGTAGTACTAGAGCAGTAATAGTAGTAGCTGTAGTTAGTAGCAGTAGTGCTGTTTAATAGTGATAGTAGTAGCTGTAGTCAGTAACAGTAGTGCTGTATAATAGTGATAGTAGTAGCTGTAGTCAGTAACAGTAGTGCTGTATAATAGTGATAGTAGTAGCAGTAGTACCGATAGTAGTAGATGTAGTAAATAGTGGTAGAACTGTAGTAGTGGTAGTCATATTTGTAGTAAGTAGCAGTAGTACTGTAGTAGTGATAGTAGTAGCTGTAGTAATAAAATAGTAGTAGCTATAGTAAGTAGTAGTAGCATCTGTATAATTGTGGTAGTAGTAGTAGTAGCTGCTGCAGTATGTAGTAGTAGTATCTGAATAATTGTTATGGTAGTAGTAGTTGCAGTATGTAGTAGTATCTGTATACTTGTGGTAGTAGCTATTATACTAAGTTGTAGTAGCATCTGTATAATAGTGGTAGTAGTATTAGCTGTAGTACCAGGATGGCTGTATGTCAAACATTAAACTTTCTTTTCCCTATCTGCAGACAGTTACTGTATAACTAGTGAGGAGACACAGCTGGATTCCTCCACCTGACCTCCAGTGCTCTGATGCTATAAGCAATCGATTGTTCTGTCCTTTGTTTTGTCTTTTTAATGGGCAGTAAAACCAAAGCGCGCATTTTTCTCTTTCTCTTGTGTTGCACGCAAGTGTTTAAATTCCTGAAATGTGCATTTCAAAGCACCTCCTGAATAACCCCTTTC
Source organism: Nanorana parkeri (assembly GCF_000935625.1). Taxonomy (NCBI): domain Eukaryota; kingdom Metazoa; phylum Chordata; class Amphibia; order Anura; family Dicroglossidae; genus Nanorana; species Nanorana parkeri. The sequence continues at coordinate 264,657 of NW_017307538.1, read as the reverse complement.
ACTAGGGCAGGATATGTCTGAAAGGAACCAACAACACCCCTCAAATCCCCAGATGGGAATATATACACACCGCAAGTGACAAAGATTAACCTTTAAAGCATCTTCTCCTCATTGTAGCCTAATACTAGGAGCTTGCAAGTCTTTACTTGCCCCTCACGACCCTTCTTCTTCTTCTTCTTCCATGAATAAAGAGACAAGATATCATGATATTAGGTGTTCTGTTATAATACCGAACATGAATATGCTCTGCGATACTGTAGCAATGTCTGTCACTCTTTCTCAGGTAACCAACATAAGTCCCACCCTCAAGTGTTCCTTGTTTACAAACAAATCTATTATTTTCTATATAATCTTCATTATAATAATTTTTTTTCTTGTGGATAATGTAAGAGGAGGAGCTGGGGCACACAAAGGTGGCCATGAACACCCAAGATTACCAGGTGGACAGGAACAGAATTGGGAACTATGATCTTGTTGCTGGAATATTGTTACATGAGTTATTATAAGAAAAATTAGAAGCCGGAGCCTGTCTCAGTCTCCACCTATACCTTTGGGTGGACTGACCCTTTAAACGGCTAGAAGCATTTGCCTGTGTTTCTTATTTTAGAGCCATCCCTAGACATGTTCTGCTTATTTTAACCTACCATCGATTCAAAAAAAGTGGTGGTGTAATCTATAGCAAGTGGTCAATTATTTTGCAAACTTGAATGTTATGCATATACTTGTTATCATGATACCTGTTACCTTTCCTTTCTTCAATAACATTTAAATAAATAAATTCAAAAAAGCAAACATCCCCCCCCCAGAAAAAAAAAAAAAAAAGCTGTGATTAGCTTTT
>NW_017307538.1:251979-263764 GCF_000935625.1 Nanorana parkeri | reverse complement strand
TAGCATCCCCCCCCCCCCCCCCTCCCCTGACCTAACAGATCCCACCCTCATCCTCCTCAGATGCATATTTACTGAGATCTGATGCCCCCAGTCTCCCGTTTATGTTAACATTCTGCTCCAAAGTCCACTCTTAGCTACTTCTATGGGGCCTATCCATGTCTGTCTTCCACCTGGAAGGGGCAGAGAAACAGGCCCCATAGACTTGTATGGGACTCGACTCTAAGCGTACTTATTCTTTAAATGTTTGGTGCTAAAGGGTGCCCCTCTTATGCACAATAGCAAAAATTGATGAGTGCGTTTGCCATTTGTTTTGCTTGACCTCTTATGCACAAGACTGTTTTTACCATAATACCACTCATGGGCCAGTGCCTAGGGTATTAGAGTTGGGTGAGGACACACACAGAGTGGAATTTGAGTCGAAGAGCATCATTAAGCTGCACCAAGAGCTGTATAAAGAAGGCCTATTTATACATACTATGAAGTTTCAAATTAGACTTTTGTACATAGCATTAGCATCAATGGCTTCCTGAATTTGTTTTTAAATCAGGGCAATGTGACAACTGTAATAAAAGGTTATTATAAACCCATTCTTACCTAATTGCTGGTCCCAGAACCTTCTTTGTCAGTTGGCTTCATATTTGTTTGTTGACTTTATAACTTTGTGATTTGGCAATAGCCCAGAAAAGATTTCCTATATGCCTTTTGTGCTCCACTGATCATAATCAAAATTCATCCAATGGAAAGGCAGGTCCTCCTTCCGTCCTAACCTTTGTCTTCAAAATAAAACAAGAAGCAACAAAATGTTACTTGTATTGCAAAACAGAACCCAGTAAGACCTGTAACTCATTGATAAATGCGGCTGTTTATGGCCGTCTGTGCAGCCCCCTAAGGTGATTATCCCAGACGAGCATTTCAGGATCAGCTCACAAGAAAAAGTCACCGCTCCCTTCATCAGTGGTTTTATTCCCATTTTATGTTAGCTTCTTAATGTCCACTTTTATGTCATTATTACCTCATCTGGCTTTTGTTCCAGGTAGTTTCCTCTATAATTACATATTGATTACTGTTGACTGTCTCTCCGAGCCCTTTATGTTTTTTGACATTGCTGCTCCCATTATGTCCTCTGCCCATTGTTGTTTTCTGGAAGCAATTCACCTACTGACTTCTCTGAAAGCTTTGTTTGCTGCTGCTCGATCTCAGCTAAAAGTCTGTTGAAGAAAAAAAATGAATCTGTCATGAAAAAAAGTTGTTAGAATGATATGTATACCTAATTATCAGGCACCATAAAGTTCTAGCAAGTAACATTTTATTAAGAAGAAGCTTTTGCACAGCTCGGGGAAATCCTGAACCCAGGGCCATGCTGTATTCCAATCCTGACCTGGATCCATAGTTGAGAACTCTGCTAGGAACCCCACATATGCCTGTTTTGTAAAACTCTCATTGGGCTCCAAATGAGGATTTGTTTTTCTTATCTGAAAGTCTCTACGGCAGCCTTGTAAAGTCTGCTATAGCGTAAATATGTCACTGTGATAAATGAATTTTAGTGACCCGCTCATTTTAATGTAGCTTATAGACATGTGCGATCCGTTTCGTTCCGAATCAAAATTCGGAAGAATTGTCTGAAATTCAGACATTTGGACTGATCCCAATTCATCCAAATGTGTCAGAATCCGAATTTCCGTTTCCGAATTTCGGATCCCGTCTGAATTCCGTTCAAAAACAAAACTGAATCAGACATTGTGACTTTTCTGGCCAATCAGATGTGTTTTTCGGTTTAATGCATCCGAATGGGTCTGAACACAAATTTTTGTTACGGCAACATGGGAGCCATATACAGTATATACATATAATACTAATGGATCCGAATTTCCGAATTGCATTATGGAGCTCCCGAATACCATTCTGGTCTGAGAGTCTCGGCTTTAGTAATATATGTACTGTATATGGATCGCAGACCCAAATGGCATTCGAGATCCGAATTTCCAAATTGCATTCGGGAGCTCCCGAATGCCATTCGAGTCTGGGAGCCTCGGCTTCCGTAATATATATGTATATGGCTCCCAGATCCAAATGGCATTCAGAAGCTCCCGAATGCAATTCAGAAATTCGGATCCCAAATGCCATTCGGGTCTAGGAGCTTTAGTATTAATATCTGTATTTGGTTTTCTGTGGTATATGCAACGAATATTCATAAACTCATCCGAAACTAATGAAAATTTGTATTTTGTCCGAATCAGAAACCCGAATCAAATTGACTTTCAGAATAGAATCCCGGATCCCGAAATAACGAAATATCTGAACCGAAACCGTTTTTTACGCAGCTTACATGTCTAGTAGCTTCGCCTTTAAAGTGTATGTAAAGGCATTTGTTTCGGTTTTGGATAGAGCTGGGAAGGGATAGGTTTTTATTGCTGTCTGTGTCTCTGCTGGGGAGATGTACTCCACTATTTGTCCTTATGACCAATCCTCCAATTAGGACTCATGTTCCAGCGGCAACTCTCTAATAATTGATATTCGTTCACATTGGACAGATTTCCTTTAATTACCTTGGACAGGACGTGAAGGGAAATTGGGGACGTAGGTGGTAAAAAAAAAACTCCAGATAATGGTTTTCCCCTTCCCTGCTCAATGTAAAACTATAAAACTGTTGGCTTTACATATACTTTAAAGATTGATCAGCAAAGTGATCAGCCAATCAAGTTTCGACAGGACCATATCCCCTGAAGAGCAGTGAGGAAGTGCAAAGTTCAGTAACCCATATCAGCCAATCAGAAGTCAACATCACTGAGCAAAGTCCTGATCTACCATTACTGCAGGTGGGTTTATCTTGCTGCAACAAGACATAAGCAGGCTATATGTTTCTACTGAGCCCTTTGGTCTGATAAATCCTTTTGCCCTAGGCCTCTAGGTAATGCTTGGGGAGTGAGAGGAGTCCGTTGCGGAGAGTTCCATTTTGCCACTTTTTCTTTTTTTTCAAAATGACTAAACATACACAGAAACCCTTGTGTCAATGCAATATCCCAATCACATTTCAGATGATTGAAGTCAGACTAAAGCCAGATGAATTGTGGTTGCCATGGATTAAAGCCCTTTGTGCTTTGCCTTTTGTGTTTTGCCCTTAGCCTTAAGTCCACCTAAAACTGACCAATCCATGTTCAATAAAGAAACAGAGTGATGGCTTTATACTATTAATCTTCTTATATTTCCCCATGGACAGCAGGAAGCCAATGTACATTAACCCTGATGTTGTAGAAGTTCCCTGTGGAGGAAATGTATATGCGCACTGTTTAGATATAGTTACTAAAACTTTCAATTATGCTGTGACCTAGAAATTGCCCTTGACAATTGTGTTATGCAGAGGAAACCGAGCTTCTACAGAAGAGCAGCCAGTTATATTACATGAGGAAAATATTAAAGACAACCTGTCACCTCTATGCTACTCCTAATGATTTTTATCCTTCAAGGGTGCCTTCAGTCCACTTTTCTGCATAACGTGCGCATTACCAAAGTAACCAGTCATCCAAGTTATGTATGCAGTGCCATTTTTTGTAAATGGAACCCCAATGCAAATGCTTTGCAGCACACCGTAAGGTGCAATAATGCACTACTGTCCCTAGTCCCAAATGCAACAGGTCCCATTTCTGGTCCTTTGTAATGCATTGACACAACATATGCTAATGTTCCATGTAACCTGAGTATGCTAAACACACCAAAACAGACCACCCTGGTGTGAATGAACCCTGAGGGACAAGTTCAGGTTTACTAAAAAAACACTTCAGCACCTCTCTCCTCCCCATTCTTCTAACTTAGCCTCAACTTCCCCCCACCAAGGTGCTTACTTACCTCTTCCTGATGGTTGCCGCAGCCTTTTTCCTAACTAAGGGTAGATGGACAGGAGGGATTTAATAAGGGCAGAATGTTAACTAAGGGTCAATAAGGGTTATGAAAAAATAAAACAAGCTTCTTTTACTTTTCTAGGTTGTTGGAATTTACAAAAGAAACTCCTTTGATCTGCTCTTAAAATAACTGATCAAAATACATTGTAACAATAATATTGTTACAATGTATTTATGAACAAAGCTTGCAAACAGTGTTCATACAGGAACTCTCAGCGCTCCTCACACATAGACTGAACCCTGTCAAACTGAGCTGGTGATTTCAGCGAGCAGAGCAGATGTGGCAGGGGAGAAAGCCCTGGTGTACGGCCATATAAACATTAGTACGGCCATATAAACACAGCCATATAAACATTAGTAAAGATGCCTTCAAGCTATATAGAGAGCATCTCCTTTTGGCATGGATTGGTTTGACAGGGGAGTGCAGATGGAATTGCTGTCTGAGTGAGGAGACTTTCCACCACTCTTAGCATGTGGTAGAGTGTTGGGCTGAATGCTGAGTTACTACTATCACCAGAATCCAGTAGAGGGCACATGTAGGTTATCCAGCCTCTAGTGAATGTTCAGGCTTTGGGCAATTGTTTTTTTAAATAAAATGGCCATTGATAAAATAAAAAATAAGCTCAGGCTGCAATACTGAGGTTCAATGAGGAGCTGTCCCCTGCAGGACTTCCTTTTCACTGCAAGATGTCCTCAATCTTCCAGGTTGAATGATGATGGAAAAATACAGAGACGTTTCCCTGTTAGACAGTTGTCACCAGAACATGTGTCCATTGAAAGATTTCCCCTTAATTTGTGTTCTGGTGACAACTGAAACATTTTAAATTTCCCATCCCTTTCTGTCCCAGGGACAATGGTCACCAGGGCAAATAGAGACAGCCCAAAGAGCCCACAGCATCATCATGATGCATCATGTAGTCCAGGGACGGTGCTACTGAAGAGAGAGAGACAATGTTCTCTGAATCTCAAAAGGCCTTTTAGAACATTGTCACCCAAGAACAGGATGATATCCTGGGAGAGCCAAACTGGCAGGATCAAGAGGTATGTAGGACAGAAAAGGTGATGTGCATTCTACTTCACTTAGTAAGGTTTTTGTTTTCACATGCCCTTTAATACAAAGTATACTTTCCCTTAAGGAATTTAAATTGTATTTCAATTATTGGATTCAAAAATTGGATACATCAATAAATAAAACATAAATGCCTTCCAATAAATCTGTTATATTGAAGATATCTTAGAAAAAAAAAGTGTTTTAGTTAAAGTTAAACCAACATTTTGGCAAGCAGCCTCAAGAGTTCCACTACATGTTTAGTTTAATCTCCTCAAGGGGCACATGGGTGTAAGTGTTGCAGTCCATTGTGTATCATTAACAGACCAGCGTGTGATCATGACTCAGAGAGGCTGAATGGAGTCAAGAGAATATGATCAGGGCTTTCACCACGGCGGTTTGCGAGCAAGTGGAAATTGAATCTTTAACAGCAATCCCCAATCCACTAAAAGGGATTTAAGATCAGTAGCCTGCCTTCATCCCTAATTCTTTTATCCGTAGTGCCAAATCCTTAACTGTCTACCCACCCACAGCTGGCTGTCTCTTAAATGTATTCATATTCTCCCATAAAACCTCCATGGGTCGGTTTGGAGTTTAAAATCCTATTAGCCTTAAATGAATTGTCATCTCTGGTGGAGCCTCGGCTTGGAGCTGCAGGCTGGGACCTGTAATCATTAACTGGGAAAAGGTTACTGGAAAACAGGGATGAGGATCCCTCGCTGTTCTTTAGTAGAGGGAATTATTTCCTCTCCTTCTCCTCTATTATCTTATCAAGCCTATCCTCCTTAGCTGACCGCTCCTTTATCTGACAGCCAATGGACTTGGGGTCTTTGAACCCTGAAATGGGATTTTTCACAGCCATTCATGAGACTGAGTTCACTGGACAGGAAATCCAGACGGCCTAAACGTGAATGTTTAACACATGGGAAAGGCTGAAAGTGCCTACGAAACACCAGCCGACAGAAAGCATTTTAAAGAAGTCACCGTCACTTTTGAAATATTTTATTTATAAATGAAAAGATGAGAGCCATTAAATTTTCTTTTACACTTTAGAGATACCTTTTTTTTTCTCCATAGATCTAGTCAACATGATCTATTGTATCCATTTTAGGACATCCTTTCTTTATCATGTTTGTGTTTTTCAGTCACTATCATGGGCAAGCATGGGAGGTTTGGACAGGCACAGAAGATGAAATAGTTTTGCTAGGTGGCATAAAAAAAGCCTTTCCCACAAGTAAAATATAGGAAAAATTGGATATCTTGTATGGCACGGATTTGTTTTTTTTTAAATACAGGGAAAAGCCCAATAGAAACTTTGTCAGTCTGCATATCAAGTGAAGTACATGCCATTATTTATTTTTTACTTTTACTAATTACTATTTTTACTATTGGCAGGAAAGCCAGACAGCTGATCTCTCACATGACATAGTGGTCCGGATCTTCAGTGGTCTGACACCCCTCCTGGACAGTACTTCAATCAACAATGTAGCTCACAGAGCATGAACATTGTTGATTGGAGCACTATGCAGATTGAGGTCAAGAGTCCGTAGTCTCATACCTGTTCTTGATTATAATCTCAAATACTCAAGTCAGGCTACCAGCATTTGAAGTCAGCAATGGCTTCCTTGCAGTATTTATCATCTTTTTTCCTCATTGGACACTGCACGTGCTATAAATGCGCAAAATTATTCATTCTGTGTTTGCTGGGAATTCCCAGACGTCAAAATGACAGCCGGACGATGCTCTGCAAATTAAATGACTGTTTCAGCTGCTGTTGTCAAAAATCGGACCTTACACTTGATAATTTATTCTACTCTGCTTGCAATGACAAGTGGCATATCTGTAGCGCATTAACTGACATTCAGAATTATGTATATGTTTCCAATGCCCTCCACTGCACTATGCTATATCACATTGTGATGCACTGCAAGTTTGAACTACATTATGCAAATTTAAAAGGACTATGCACCTTATAATTACATAAGTTTGTTTCTAATAACTAAAGTAATAAGATATTTGTTATCTCCTATTTTTCATTTTTTGTGATTGTATTCTCCTGCAGCCTCTTTACAGTCACTTACATTGGACATACATTTCACCAGTGGCTGCATGGCTTTTCTTAAGGCAGGCTTCCTGATGGTGGCAATAGGGACCTTACCTGTGTTTAAACAGTCATGTGCAGTCTTTATGCGGAGTCTGTGTGACACAGAGACAACATATGAGAACAATAAGGAGACAGGGACAGAGCGTTATCACCCTATAACAGGAAGTGCTTGAACAAGGACCTTCATGGCAGAATCGTCAAGTATTATTTTAATGAAAGCTGCAGATCTAAAAATACTGCAAATGGCTTTTGAAGTTACACTAGACATGGTAAAGTTTATATGAAATTTTAGTGATTGGGTTTAGATCTAATTTAAAGTAAAACTATATTAATTTGGGGACAGTTTTATTTTATTTTACCTGGTTGCCTTATCATCCACAAGTGATCATGCACAGTTTTGGATTATTGGAATCCCAAACAGTCATGGACAGCTTTTGGTCTTTGTGGCTCACATAATTACAAACCATATAGACACCACCTGCGTCATTTGGGTCCTGCAGCTTGAATGGTGGTGAACTATGTTGTGCCCTCTGTAATCAGGAAATGTAAATGACGTTACATTTCACTGAGCTGCTGCATGCTAATTCCTCTGTTTTATAGCCACTAGCATTGTAACAAGAGCCCACTGTTAAGCTATTAACATCACTTGTAATTAGAGGACAAGGGCCATTAAAAGGCTGTATTCAGGAATAAAAGTGAGTTTCTTAATATCCTGCCATAAAACCATCACACTGGCTGCTAAATGTTAAGAGCAGACATTGTAATGGACAATTCCACAAAGACACATCTAATACGTCCTGGGACTCAAAACACTTATTTGTACAAAGCAGTGAAGGTTAAATAATAATTCAGAGAGTTCGCTGGCTTTGGCTAGGCAGCTCACTAAAAACGGGGCTCCCATTCAATGGATACCCAGAAAGTCACCAAAAGCAAGAGCCAAGAGTAGGAGCACCAGACCAAATGGTAAATGAGTCCAAATTGCTTTAAAGAGGAATTCGAGGGATCTAATAAATTAATGCTTGCAGTGGGACTACCCCTGAACTGCAAAGGTTAGGTGCTTGTTTTGGTATAGTGGCTCAAATAAAAAATATACTCAGCTGATCCTCGGTCCCTCCACTAGATTGGTCCCCGCAACCTCTTGTCCCTTGGGCGCCAGCAGTCTAAGCCCCGCTGATATCGTCAAGTCGTGAGGAAGATGAGGGACATACCACAGCCTGAGTGTAATGAGAACATGAAGAGACTCAGAAGCCGGCTTTTCTGCATACATCTGTGTGTAATAACTGGATCAGAAGAGTTAATAAACCATAATGGCAGCGTTATAGGCAGCGCAAAATTTTTTTTTACCAGGGTTATTCACGAAAAGGGTGAAGAGTTTGGAGAAGGCAGGAGAAGTGATCAATCTTGGACAACATAGCTGATTTGGAAATATTCTACAATTCAGCTCACTTTCCAGTTCAGCTATGTTCTCCTAGATTGTTCACTTCTCCTGCCTTCTCCAAACTCTTCAACCTTTTGTGAATAGCCCTGTAAATGTTGGGTCGGTGCATTGTAGCGTAAGTGCATTGTTCCATGCCACCAATGTATTATTAATATTTGGGTGGTCAGGAGAATTGCTTGTCTGAGTATCAACAGATGTAACCCAATATTCCAGATAGTCTCATAGATTTCAGATAGATTCAACTCATAAAACTGATTTGCTATTTCATAAAATGACTAAATTTCTCCTAAATTTAAAATAGTATGCAGGTGGCAAAGATATTTCTTCTACGTAGCATCCCTATCCTCAAAGTAGTATTAAACTGCTAGTGATTTTTACATTAGGAAGCCCATACATTTTCCCAGTAGGGTTTTCCAGAATATTTTTGCCCATACACTTACACTTTTTAACTTTAAAAACCCCTGGCTTCAACTCTCTCTCTAGTTCTCTCAGCGCCTTCCCTGAACTTCCAGCCAGGGAATTGCACACCACTGCACAAGTAACAGATAACAAGTGGCAGTGCAGCCTCCGGTGCTGTCAATCAATTAGCTTGGAGGTGGGAGTAGAGGGGAGCAGGGGAGTCGCTTGCAGTCCTAGGCTTTGCAGACTATGGGGTCTATTCACAAAGCTGCCGAGGGCAGCCGAGTGAATGACCAATCAGAAGTGAAGTGAGCCGAACACTGTTCGGCTATTCACTTCAGGCTGGTACGGCTAATTTCAGCCGTATATCGGCTTGCTTCGTGTGGCTTCGGATCAGCCGAACATGCTCAGCATGTTCGGCTGACCCGAAGTGCAGAAGGAGTTCGACTCAGCCGATCCAACATCTGGATCGGCTGAGCCGAACCTCCGGCAGGCTTCACACTGCTGTTCGGGCTATTCTGAAAGATCCCGAACAGCAGTGAGAGAATAGCCGAATGCCGCCGAGCGGCATTTGGCTCGGCTGTTCTGCTCGGTCCCTCAGAGGCACCGAGCAGAACAGAAAAAGAGTGAAAAAAGTAGAAAAAAGTAAATAGAAAACGATTGTGCAGAGCTAGCAGTGACAGCTAGCTCCGCCCAATAGTTTCCTATTGTCCGGCGGCTCTGCTGCTGTAAAAAAAAAAAAATAAAAAAAATCCCCCGGGCGCTCTGGGAGCCCCCCGCTCCCGGCCGCCAAGAAGAGAAACCCCGCTGTGTCTTTTTTTTTCTTTATTCTGGCACGAGCATGTCAGAAAACAGAAAAAAAAAAAAGACGAATTCCCATTCAAAAGCATTGGGAGTTTACTATTGGCTATTTCAATTTGCAATAGCCAATAGTAAACTATTAGTAAACTGTCCCCACAGGAAGTGGGGACAGTGCACAGGGGACCAGATGAATGGAAAGAAAGACTTTGGAAAGAAAGACTTTAATCAAGAAGCAAGACAAAACATAAAAGTTTCCCAGCACATTTACTGGCCAGCCTGCAAAAATACAAATTGGCTAAGCTCTGAGGAAGGGGGTGTGTCCCTGAAAGCGCTCTAAGCATTAGCAATGAAACTCTATGAGGAGAAAAGCGTCTCCTGAGTGTCTCCTTGATCTCTCTATCTGTTAAATCCACAGCAGCTATTCAGTCAAGGACTGTCAGTCCATTTCGATGCTTTTACATATTGCCTTATTTGTGAGTATATTTTTGTTTACTCTTTTATTGAATAAAAAGGTTTTACCTAGCAACCCATGACTGAAGAGGAAGGGGGCCTGCATTGGACTATGGCTTGCAGTGGATGCCCTGGAGGCTAGAGTATCCACTTTCAGCCAGACATAACCGAGCACTTGTCAGAGTCCGGACAGAACCTCCACTCAATCTGTGTCCGGGCCACGGGCCAGGCAAGAACAGACAAACAGCCGAATGTGGCCCAGGGGCCATAAAATGCCCTGGTCTGGTGTAGGAGATCAGCTAATTTACATAGTAGTCACCTACCTACCGAAGCAAAATTGATAATTTATTATATAAAGAGATCTAACTTTGCCAATAGAAATGATAGAAAGTTATTTTGTTTCTTCAAGACACCGCTGACTGCGTGGAATCTAATTTTTTTTTATCAAGTCAGTTCATTGAAAGTTATTTATAGCAAATCAAATCAGTAGAAAGTTTTAAATGACGGCGTCTGCGCCTGCCTGTGTCTGTCCCCGAGCTGGAACCTGAACTCCTCAGACAAAGTTATTTCAGGAACTCTGCGTAAACCCTCTCTATATGGAAAAAGTGACATAGGCCTCGTCCTCTCCTATTTTCTCTCCAAATCGAGCTTGATGTAGGTATGTAATAACAGCAGAAGCATCCATTAATAAAGAATAATTATGAAGCCAGATTAGTGAGATTACCAAAGACAGGTGGACTCTCTCTTGGCGTCTGCTGTCGAAAGCTTCAATGCTAGAGGCAGGAGCTTCAATCTGCTGGGAGCCGGAGACTTATAGAGTGAAATACCTCTGTCTCAGGGAAAACAAGACAAACATACAATAACGGGAGCTTGTTACTTCTGCTCGTCCTCCAGGCTTTACACTAAGTGACATTGACTGCTGCTAGTCCTGAAGTTCAAAGTCACATAATACAACATAGCTAGATCTAAACCCTAAGTGGATGTCATTAAGTTTGCTTTGTGCACCATGTAATATAAAAAAAATGAAAACATTTTCTCCCCGTAAAATACAATTTCAACTTTTTCTCCCCGTAAAATACAATTTCAACTTTTTCTCCCCAGGCTCTCTCAGGCATTTCCTGTCTACATGAACTCACTCTAGTGTTGGCTGAACATCATTGATCTGGACCAGCTTCCTGTTGGTGACAGCAGTGGACCATACCAATGCAACAGGGTGGCAGGACCTCTTATAGTTCCCATTGGAAGCCTGCGTGACTGGGTGAGATGGGGATAGACCGCTGTCTCTCTATTACCACTGAGGACCTGGAGACAAAGTAGGGTCAATGTAACACAAGGAATTTAGGCTAAAATTATTTTGATGTTGAAATCACTGAGGTGAAATTTCACAGAAGAGGAAAAACTAAATTTCACCGAGTGAGCTAAATTACACAAAATTACGCAATTTTGCTCACTCCAATTTTACATATCAGTGCCCACCACAAACAGAAATAAGTTATTTGGGCCCAAACCATGATCACACCATCATCAGGTCAATTTACATAACAGTCATTTCCTCTAAGAGACAATGATTTTCTCTTTTCCCGCTGAATCCTACAATCACTGGAAAAACAGCAGAGACCATCTAATTATCTTCTGCCACTTATCTAGTA
>NW_017307538.1:221831-251934 GCF_000935625.1 Nanorana parkeri | reverse complement strand
AGTATATACCATATTTTTTTTTATAAATGCACATTTAATACAGGGTACATCCATGACACTTGCTTTGCTGAGCAATCTGGGCTTAAAGTGAGTCCTGCAGAAACAGCCTCCTTTGTGATGTTTCCAAACAAATGTCCATATGGCCCCATGCTCTGTAAAGAACAGCATAGAGTAGCCTGGTAAACTGGTGAAAAAGAGCCTAGATCTCCCTCTGATGGATGGAAATAAGAAAGAAAAAAAGAAAGAGAGAAAGAAAGAAAAAAAAGAGAGAGAAGAAAGAAAATAGAAAAAAAGGAAGAAAAAGAAAGGAAGAAACCCATATTCTTTATAGGGAATGATATAGCACAATAGTAAAATAACTTCATTTAGCACACACTGTAAATGTGCTGAAGTTATAAAGTCCTCTCAATTTTCCTTAGTTTGTGTTTCATATAAAATTCCTTCTCATTGTCAGATTGAACAGTGTTTTCATAGTGTCTCTGGACTGCAGCCTCTTGCAACTCATTGCAGTCTTTAGAACTACATCCTTCCATGTGCAATCCTTCCTGCAGGCTGCAGTAGGATTGGGCAGGAAGGTGGGCTATGAAAATCCTTTTTCTTGAAAGTACAACGGACTATATAATTGGACTGCAGTGACCCTCTGATGGGTGGAGTTGGGAATCCTTATGCTGACAAACTTTGGTTTTAGGATAGGTATTCTCAGAACACCAGGTCACACGTTGGTGCCCCTGGTGTGTTCAGGCAATACTAGGATGAAAAAATAAAACTCCTGAGCAGGTTGGCTATGTCCTCGTTTTTCCATGCTACAGTTTCTACCCTGACCGGAGTATATCTTTAAATTTGTTCTCTGTGTCTTCACCAATGCTGCAAAGAAATTAACAGAGTCATGTGGACAGCAGAAGCAATGAACATTAGAATGCCTCCAGCTGGGCAAGCCTGGCGACTGGTAGGAAGATATAGAAATGCATACTTGTGGCACGCTGACGTAATTACACGTATGGAATTTCATGCTTATATAGGAAAACTACGCAAAGATCTCAGACATCGAGCGGTTATGGCAAAATAATTACATTGCTGCCACATTTTCATATTTTTGTGAGTTCCTCTCTTGGCAGTGACACCAGAATATTTTCGATGGAATGACTATATTTTTAAGACCACAGTTATTTTGCCTTCAAAATCAAAATGTTTCCATGGGCTTCCATATCCTGGCCATTTATGAATCCCGTTATTAAGGAGGTGTCAGTTATCTCTTGAAATGTCACCTTTTCACCTCAAAATATATACAGAATAGATATTTCCCATATTTACATATATACATTACTTCAGAGAATCTGAGAAAGTAAAGTTACCCTCTAGCCTACCCCAACCCCCCCCCACCCCCCCCCCCCCCCCAGCCTAAAAGTACACTTTTCTATTTTCCAGAGGCACAGTCACAAACCCCAGTAATCTTCTTTCCCTTTGCCATGCCTGTGCAGTTGACCTTTACACTTCTATGGTTCCATCTCCTGATAAAGGCCAGAGGAAAGAAGACCTGAGGCCACAAACTTTAAAGATTTCCAGAGGCTGCAGCTATCCAGTTTTTGTAAATATTCTACTTCAGCAACCAGATCAGCCCCAAGCATTGGACACTGAATACATGTGGTATCCACTGTCAAGCCATTAAAGTCTTGATACATGTTCTCCCTTTGTAAGCCCTTTGAGGGTATTTGTATGAGCTCCCTAAAATGCATTGGCTATTTCTATACTGTCCCCTCAACCCTTTACTAAAAAAAAGATGGATGTTGACTATTAAACATAGTATGGTGCTTTGGTTCACAATCCTCCTATAATATAAACAGGAAGAGTAGGAACTCCTCATAATCGCCACAACAGGGGTGTAGACCCAGGAACCCAACAGAACCCGGAAATGTCAGCTGAGTGAAAAATCTTGAATCAGACAGCGATGTAATAACCGGTAGAAGTAAATTGCTGTGGAAAAATATATGTATTCCTTTTGTAGAGCTTCAAATAAAGTTTCAAACGAATGGATAATTAAATAAAGGCATGCTTATACAGTAAACAGCATATCTATATCTGGATAGATAGATAGATAGATAGATAGATAGATAGATAGATAGATAGATGAATAGATACGGTATATATAGAAGTATAGACTTTTCTTTTTCTATACTGCCTCTACATTTATTTGGTTAAACCTCATCACTTTTTTTAACCATCCCCTATATCTACTCTTTATTTTTATTTACAAAAAATACCTAAATGCCCAAATTATGTACCTAAAACTTAGAAAGAGGTTGTCTTTTTCTGCACTGCCCATTGGCTGTCAGAAAGGCTGATCACAGGGTCCTCACAGAGTCCTTAAGTCTTCAGTAGTGATGTCATGTAAGGAGTGTACCCAAATCTGGTTGGCTGGATCAGTGAAGAGAATGGAGAAGAGCTCCCAACCACCGGTTACCACGTCTGGAGCAAATTCAGGTACATATTTATGGGTTCTGAGTTTAAGAAAGAATAAATTATAGGCCAGAGGAAAGAAGACCTGAGGCCACAAACTTTAAAGATTTCCAGAGGCTGCAGCTATCCAGTTTTTGTAAATATTCTACTTCAGCAACCAGATCAGCCCCAAGCATTGGACACTGAATACATGTGGTATCCACTGTCAAGCCATTAAAGTCTTGATACATGTTCTCCCTTTGTAAGCCCTTTGAGGGTATTTGTATGAGCTCCCTAAAATGCATTGGCTATTTCTATACTGTCCCCTCAACCCTTTACTAAAAAAAAGATGGATGTTGACTATTAAACATAGTATGGTGCTTTGGTTCACAATCCTCCTATAATATAAACAGGAAGAGTAGGAACTCCTCATAATCGCCACAACAGGGGTGTAGACCCAGGAACCCAACAGAACCCGGAAATGTCAGCTGAGTGAAAAATCTTGAATCAGACAGCGATGTAATAACCGGTAGAAGTAAATTGCTGTGGAAAAATATATGTATTCCTTTTGTAGAGCTTCAAATAAAGTTTCAAACGAATGGATAATTAAATAAAGGCATGCTTATACAGTAAACAGCATATCTATATCTGGATAGATAGATAGATAGATAGATAGATAGATAGATAGATAGATAGATGAATAGATACGGTATATATAGAAGTATAGACTTTTCTTTTTCTATACTGCCTCTACATTTATTTGGTTAAACCTCATCACTTTTTTTAACCATCCCCTATATCTACTCTTTATTTTTATTTACAAAAAATACCTAAATGCCCAAATTATGTACCTAAAACTTAGAAAGAGGTTGTCTTTTTCTGCACTGCCCATTGGCTGTCAGAAAGGCTGATCACAGGGTCCTCACAGAGTCCTTAAGTCTTCAGTAGTGATGTCATGTAAGGAGTGTACCCAAATCTGGTTGGCTGGATCAGTGAAGAGAATGGAGAAGAGCTCCCAACCACCGGTTACCACGTCTGGAGCAAATTCAGGTACATATTTATGGGTTCTGAGTTTAAGAAAGAATAAATTAGCTAGGTGCAGAGGGTGGGAAATTGGCCTTTTTTGGGCGGGCTTTAACCAACACACTCTGTTCATATGTCTTTAATTTATCTGAAGACTAACACAGGTGCTGGCATCCTCTACAAGGTGTCTGTACTTTAACACTGTAGTTAACTTAGAAGCTTTTTTTAGGTCAGGTCAGGTTCCTTTAACTTGTTATCAAATATTATTCTACAGTATATGTGTCTGGATATCTCTGAATCCAGTGATTTAAAGACTAATAGAAGCACTGCAAAGTGCCTTCCCTTCAACACCCTTGGGATCTACAAACATTTACAGCTTGGTCAGGTTCTGGTAATTGACCCCTTACCAGTAAATATCTGTATCCATCTTCTTACAATGTTCTCTGAGAATAGCGACCACCAGTGATTGAGTGAATGCACTGATAGGCAAGTGTGAATAATAATGAGGATACAAAGTACAAACCTATGAGTATGACATATCTTTATGATATAAAAGCATTATTTGAAGTCCAAGCAGTTATAAAAGACACATATTAATGCAGCTCTGTATTTATTAATAAATCATTAAAGGCGAATTATGAGGCAAGTGATTTTCACACAGCCTCATAATCTGAGCTGACCTGTGACAATGAAACTGTCACAGGTCGGCTCAGTAGATCGGGAAGTGAGCGAACACATACTGTCGCTCACTTCTCGATCTATCGCCGCAGAGATCTGTGACTGTCACTCACGGCTCCCTGCAGGGATTCCCCCCTCCCCTGTCCAATCCTCCAGCGCTGACTGGCAAAACAGACGGGGAGGGGGCGGGCACAGCTGGCTCTGCCTCTGGATAGGCAGAGCCAACTGTCAATCCCGCAGCTGGGTGGATCCAGACAGTATTGTCGGGATCAGTCCCAGCTGCGGCGTGTCAGTATACCGCGAGCTGCAGCTCGCGGTATACTGAGCTTTGGGTCACGGGAGACTGCTAATTTGTGTTCTCCTGTGACCCTTAGGAGAACTATGGGGAAAAGCCCTGACCCCATCGTTCTCCTTTAAGTATATTTTTGAAATGCAACAAATGTAAGTACTGCGGGCAGGGGTCACGGCTGCGGTGCCATTGACTTCAATGCACTGCCACGCCCCCTCCCACCCCTGAATGTAGCTTGTCTGTTGGCCCATTTACCTGGTTCACCAAGGATGGGAGGGTGTCAATGAGGGCAGGAAGGCTGCTGCACACTCTTTTTAATACAGGTATTTCCATAGTGCTGACAATTTTACACAGCACATTACATAGTGCACATTCACATCTGTCCCTGCCCTCAAGGAGCTTATAATCTAAGGTCCCTATCTCACATGAATACAGGGCCGATTTAGACAGAAGCCAATTAATCTACCAGCATGTATTTGGAGTGTGGGAGTTAACCCATTGAAGCACATGCAAACTCAATGCAGATAGTATCCTGAACTGGATATGAACTGAGGACCCCCAGTGTTGCAAGATGGAAGTGCTAACCACTAAGCCACTGTGCTGCCCACAAAAGAAATGGAGGCGTCTGATTGCCACAGATAAATACTCATGCTTATTATTACTAATCATAAGCATATTACTTACTTGTCCTCACTAGCTCCAAGTGAAGGAAATATGTTCATCTTTTCTGTGCTCTGTAAAATACATAAAAATCTTTAAAGGTAGGGCGTACTTGCCATCGAAATACCATCCAATTCCCAACCCAGTCCTAAAGGCGTATGAGTAGATCATGATAAAATTACTTGGCCGCTCATAATAAGAAAATACCAACATCCCACTAATGGTAACTGAAACAAACATTTGCTCAGCCCTGTATAAGGTATGCACCGATGGCAAGAGTATGGAATCTCTTTTGGCTTATTAGACCTCGCTTTAAAGCTGTCAGAGCTCACTCCGAATAGCTATGTTGCAGGTTTGCATTCTTGCCTTTGTTCCCGAGTGATGATATGATCCTTTTCATTGTTGTTTCTCAAAAGCGTGACATGTTTGATACACAGAGCTGGGAGCCTGTGCACAGGTCCTGCGTGTTCCAGCAGGTCTCCTCTTCACAGCGCGCTCCAAGACTTTTCTTAATATTTACAAACATTACGCCGAGCCAAAATGAAAATTATACCTAAAAGTCGGAGCGAACCACTTCTAACTGTAAGAAAAAAATAAATAACATAAAAATAAAAACACTCTACTGCTGAATGTGTATCAAATTCCAAGCGAAGTGGCTTCAAGCCCACTATTAGAAGAATCAACATTACACCTGAGTAGCTATTTAACTAAGAATTCTTTACAATTATGGATACTTCAACTCTCCTGGCAGTGTTTGATTTGCCCAATGGCATACAGAGGAATATATTTAAAGCAAACCTGTGCCAAGACTATGGACATTAAAGTGGACTTTTTAGTAACTTTTCAAGAGTACATTAACAAATTCCGGACATCACAATATACATCAACAGTAAAATTTTTCAGGAAAGCTCCAACTTTTATCAAGAAGCTATCCTTGAGCCTTAGCCCAGTGACTTTGCCTAGGCTGAGATGAGGTCACCAATCTGCTGCTGACAGGAGGAAGCATCTCCTCAGTCTTTTCTCCCTCAATAATTGTAATGTAACTATCTTGCACCCAGGGTCATCCCTACAGTGAGGCAGCCTTAGGTTCTTGCCTTAGACGGCATCTCTTTGGGTTACGTGGGGCAGAGTGGCACAATGTTTGCAGTGTGCCTGCCACCCCCTTTCCAGCCAGAGCATCCCAGGTTGCTAAGAACCAGGCGGGTAGATGTGTTAGTACGAACGTTCGTTTCGTTTTCTGTTCTTATTCGTTTCTTATTCGTTTCGTTCGTTTGCAGCAAAAGTGACATTTGAGGGGGAAAAAATATTTTTCTCCTTCTCTAATGTCACTTTGCTCCAACGAACGAAACGAATAAGAAACTAATAAGAAACGAATAAGAACAGAAAACTAAACGAACGTTCGTACGCACACTACCGAATTTCGGAAATGGAAATTCGGATTCGTTTGCATTCGTTATGTCTGTAATTCGGAATTCGGATACATCCGAATGTCCGAATTTCCGAAAATTCGTCCGAATTTCGATTCGGAACGAAACGAATCGCACATGTCTACTCTCCACCAGAACCCCACTCCCCATTGATTGTGCACCATCCACCAAAACCACGCAACACCCCCTCTCCGCCTTAGGTGGCAAAAAGGCTAGGGACGCCCCTGCATGCACCTGTATGGTGAGCCCAAGATGACAAGGGTGGCCTTCTGCACAATTTCTGTCTAAGCAGAAACCAGCTGGTACAAGCTGTGCTGGGGAAAAGCTGTAGCAGCACCAAGGATAGACTAAGTCCAGATAGGAGTGGAGTCATAAGCTGCGATCATTTGCAGATGTGCAGCGAGGCACTAAATCATAAGCAGGATCAGAGCCAGAGAAAAGTCAAGTTCAGCAGCAAGCATGCAGCAATGCAGTGGTACACTATTGGTGAATCTTGGTCAGAAATCCAGGCTGAGGTCCGTAATAGAGGTGGTCAGCAATCATAAGCAGACAAGGAAAATCTAAAAGCAGGTCAGCAACAAAGGTCAGACGCAAGTTCAGGATCAGAGATTCCGGGTCACAGACTGAAAGACCATTTAGAAAAAGGCTATGCAGAAATCAAATTTAAATAGCTTGCTTGCCGCAATGTCAGTGGAGAACATGCACACACGTTGGAGCATCTGCTATAATGTGCGTGCATATGCATGTGCACGCTAATTTGCTTGATTGCTTATCCATGCACGCAACATTGCTCATCTCATTAAGCCTTAATGCACTAATATGTGCATGCCTATGCGCATGTGCATGAATTTTATGGCTGATACAATGTTCCTGACAGCAACACTGTAACAAGCTGAGAGGCATTAGGACTGATCTATTTTTGACAGTTGTGATCACAACCAAGAACTATGATTTATATAATTATGTAATATGCAACCTGGTATCTCAGTCCAGAAAGTAGATGCTGACCCTGGATAGTGCCTGAACAAAGGGTTCCATCTTTCCTAAGAAGAAAAACAGATGAAGGCAATGTCAGGGGAAGTACTATGATCTCTGAGAGGTAATACATACCTGCAAGTCTTACATTTCCACATGCAGCATAATGCATATATGCGCAGCATAGCGGAAGGGCATTAACATTGAGCCACTGCATGCATACATTAGCCAGCTCTGCTGCTCTGTGCTGAGAGCACGTTTACTGGCGCGCTCCAAGCACAGTGAAGTGATCCAGCTGTCAGTGACAGCTCCCGGTCACTGTTTGCCATGGCGAGTTGGAGGGGTGGGCTCTTGATTATTTGACCTCTGTGGCAGCCAATCACAACGATCGTGGTTGGAAAGCCTGCCTCAGACTGCTGACATTAACAACCCCTTAAAAGTCCACTGGGAGTTTTTGGTAAGGGTTTGTGGACCTTTACCCCCTTTTCACTTAAAATCACCTCAGCATGCAGCTCTGTATGCTCATATGAAATCATCTCACACTCATTGGTTAAGTAAACATTTGTTTTACTTACAATTATTGTTTTTCCACTAGTTATGTAATGCGCCCAAGTGTTGCATCCTGGGAAGGTTACATCAGCAGAGCATTGCTGGGAAATCTCATCTGTAATCTCACGAGATCTCAGGGAAAGGCATTTTCCTCCCCCTGAGATGAGGTGCATGGTCACTTGTCCTAGTCACATGTGCCAGAGATCCAGGAAGTAAAGAAAATATATTTATATTTTAGATTGCAGGCTCTTACGTGCAGGGCTCTCCTTACCATCTTGTCCTGAATTGTATTGTAATTGTAATATCTTCCTTATATTGTAAAGCGCTGCACAAACTGTTGGCACTATATTAATCCTAAATAATAATAATCTTCCCTTAGTAAAAAATGGCAACCATGAGAAGATTTGGGAAGAAAAGAATAATAAGGTATGCAAAGAATAAAAAAAACGCAATTACCTATAAGTATCTGTTTGTAGATTGCAATTACTAAACATTTCTAAAGATGTCTTTGTTGTCATTTCAAAGATAAGGGTGAAGTTCCTCTTTAGAATATACAAGAGATCATTATAATGTAATTGAAACATATCAGTGTTTGATAATGTATTTCAAGCATTGTTTCTGCAATATAGTTTGTGGTTTTCCCAGCAAATGGGGTCAGCGGGTAATTTCTTTTACCAAAAATTTATTTTCAATTTGGTATCCTATTGAATCATGCCGAGTGTGAATTTTAATAATGACAGGTCCTTTTTAGATGAACACAAGCAAGGGAGGCTTGGAATATCTGTTATGATTTTATTATTGTCTGTGTCCCAGGACATAAGTGGTATCTCTCCACTGGGGAGTTTCCAGCTCCCAGAGTTCTTTGTAGTCATACTCCTGTCAAACATGAACATACTGTTGCTGATTTATCAAGCTGCAGTGTTACTTATACAGTGCTAAATAGTGTTAAGGCATGCTAAAATGATTTATAATTGTATTGGTTGCAAAGTCAATTAAGCATGCCTTGAGCACATTTCCAAGTACCCTAAATGCTATGATAAATCTGGGCCACTGCATTTGAAAAGCAACTATGATGGTTTTTGGTTTATTTTGTTTCAGTTTTTTTCAGTTTCCAGGTTTCTGACAGGTTTAATGTAACTCTCCACCAAACCTATTTTGAATGAACTCGAGCACTTATGTGTTTTACAGACTTTACTGCGGTTCATTGTAAAAAAAACGTTGTACAATGAACTGCAGTAAAGTCTGTGACACGGATGATGGACATATGTATGTTCCGGTTTGTGCGGGTATCCGAATGATACAGGCGGCTGCCTGTCATTGACTGTTCGCCTGGCGGCGAACCACCAGGCAGCCACATCCTGTTATGTGGGGCATCGTGAGGACCCTCTACTGTGACCCCTCCACTGGCCGCCAAGGACACAGAAGAAGAGGTGCTGCAGCCTGCATGTAGGTAAGGTTGGGGAGTCTGTGGGTGATGGCTGGCTTGGGGGGAAGGGGGGATTGGGGGACTGGGCTGGTGGTATTCAGCATGGCTGTATAATGATTATACAGTACCAACCAGGGCCCCCCTGAGCCCCCACTGACCACCAGGGTAAGGTGACCAGTTTTTTAAAATCCAGGGATATTTTTAAGGGCTCATCCACACTGGAATCGGCCGGCACGTACAGCTTCATGCAGCGTGCACGGCCGTATCGGGCAGCTCCTGGGAAGGACAGGTGCTGCATGTGATTGGAACACAGCCCCCATTCTTCTCGATGGGACTATGCGACCGTACGCCGCACTGCGCTCACCCGTCCTGCACGACGGTGCGGATGAGCGTACCCTTATGCTGACAGGATGGATCCTGTCTGCGTCCGAGCCAGGAAACATGGACGTGCAGGGTGTGTGAGCTTAGGGGGGTGTACAGCCGCATACTCCCATAGAGAAGGAGAGGGGCTGCGTACTAATCACACACAGCACCTGTCCTTCCCAGGAGCTGCCCGATACGGCTGTGCACGCAGCACAGAGCTGTACGTGCCGGCCAATTCCAGTGTGAATGAGCCCTACATGTCCCCGGGAAACATAAAATAAAACATTTTTGTTTTTTAATACTCACCTAATCCCTGGATCCACCGACAAGCCCAGCTTCCCGTTTCCCACACTGTCAGAAGCTGCATATGGCGTGTGCTGGTTACTACTTAAACCGGCGCGCTGTGTGCAGCTTCTGAGAAGATACGCTCTTAGCGTAGCGGGAGCGATGCAAAATGCGCAGCCGGCTTCCTCGCTATGCTAATAGCGTATCTTCTCAGAAGCTGCACACAGTGTGCGCCGGTTTAAGTAGTAACCAGCACGCGCTGTATGCAGCTTCTGACAGCGTGGGAGACGGGGGGCTGGGCTTGTCGGTGGATCCAGGGTTCAGGTGAGTATTAAAAAAATATATATGTTTTATTTTATATTTCAGGGGACATAATTTGTCAGGGGATGGTCTCCTCAATCCGGGGACTGTCCCAGAAATCAGGGATGAATGGTCAACCTACACTAGGGAGCCCCCACTAGCCACTAGGGAGCCTCCACTGGCCACCACAGAGCCCCCACTAACCACCAGGGAGCTCCCACTGTCCACAGTGGAGCCCCCACTACCCACCTGGGAGCTACCACAGGGTCACCACTAATTATTAGGGAGCCCCCACTGGCCACCACAGATCCCGCACTGACCAGCAGAGAGCCTGCACTGATCACCTGACAGTCCGCATTGGCCATCTGAGAGCCTAATTAGGGAACCGCCTCTGCTACACCCACACGCAACAGTGAAATTCTCTGGACCCCTGGTGAGAGCCTTCACAACCCTCCTGATACCCTGGTGACATCAGGCGGCGAACCCAGAGCTTCATATTAGTCTGCATTGCTGTAATATGTATTGCTGGGATTTGTAGTCCTCTATTGCTGATGCTATTCTGCATTGCTGTATAATGGTATTGCTGGGAATTGTAGTTCTCTAGAGCTGTTGGTAGTCTTCATTGCTGTGTAATGTATTATTGCTGGGATTTATAGTCCTCTACAGCTGATGGTATTCTGCATTGTTGTGTAATCAGGGGTGTGGAAATTTAAAAAAAAACTACTTGTCCAAGGGCTTAAGTGGGGGCAGAATCTACTTGTCCCAATACAAAAACATAGTTTTAATCAAAACTAGGGATGCACCAATGCCGGTTTTTCGGTATCAAGTCAAGTACTGATATTTTGCTTTTGGTACTCGCCGATACTGAATACCAATACCGGTGCTTCCACTGGCATGGAGCAGGCTTCCCGCGTAATCAGGAAGCCAGCAGCGGGTAATGACATGCCGCCTGGCTTTCTGATTGCCAGGGAAGCCGGCTCCATGTTGTTTGGCCGGCTTAATTGTGATTGGCCGGGAAACCGTCTTAAATAAAATATTAACCGTTCTGTAAGCAAAACTTAATTTTCTGGCAGTGCCCCTCCTGAGAATACACTCTGGATCCGCCCCTGGTTCCATGTGGCAATTCCAAACACACCCCTTGCTAAATTGACTCCACCGTGTGATATAGTGCGGTGGTCCTATAATAACATTTGTGAGCTTGTAATGACTAAACTTGCCTTTTTGCACATTTGAGTCTAACTCTATATAAATCCTGATACCCCAAGGTTGCATAAACCCTTGGCTAATAAAGCAAATTCTGCGGAAAGGTCCCAAAAAGACTCATTTAAATAAGATTAACTGCTATTTCAGTGTGAGTTTATGTCTATCCCGGGAGTTACCGGGGAAAATCATATCATGTGCACACATTTATTTCTTTTTTTGTTTTAACAACCATTCAATTTGCTTCTCTTGTAAATGTAAATGTTCTACCGTAGCAAATGCAGCCATTTCTGAAATTGTTGGGGCTGCTTTAAAGTAGACCTCCAGTTCTCCAGATCTGAAGGGGTGACAGGTCCCCTTTACAGGTCAGCATTTCTTAAAACATCACTGGGACTGTTCATGTTCTTATATCATTCTAAAAGAAAGCAAGGGGTTCAGTAACGGTCCATCGCCATATCTCCAGAAGAGATGTAGCAAAGTTGGCTAAAATCTTTGCAATGTATCAGTTGGCCAGAAAAACAATACTTTTTTTCAATGTCACAATTCATTAAGTATATTTTAGGTCACCTCATTCTACCATTCATTCCCATTGGCACCACAATGTACCTTGCCAACAGAAGTGTAATACAGACATTCCTCGGTTACCGACTTACCTGCTTTGCAACCACTCGCAAAGACCACCAAGCGACCTCCGACCTCGCGTGTCAGCGTCAGAGCGACGTGTCGCCGGTGGAAGTGACATCCTCCGATCTTCACTGCGGGTCCCGGTAAGTATTTTCATTGCCCGATGTACAGTACACTGTTCAGTACTGTACATCTGCAACGCTATACAGTACTGTACTAATGCAGTACAGTACTGTATAGAGTTCCTCACTTAACGACCAACGACCTGGTCGTAGGAACGGTACTCGGTCGTTAAGTGAGGAATACCTGTACACTAATGTGTGTAAGCTGCCAAAAAGGGTGCAAGTCTGATTTCTGGCCCATTAAGGTGCATTGCCAGCCCATTCAAAATGGGCTACCTATCACAACACATGTTAACACACCCGAGCAGTTAGGTGTGATTTGTGCCTAAAGCCAAAAGATTGTTTTTTTTATTTTCAATGGCGTAAGTGAGGTTTAAAATCAGCCTTCTTCTTTGCCATCTGCGTCTCATCAGAGAGATTTCCCTTCATTTCCTGTCCTGTAGACCCAATAGAATATGTTTCCAATGTGAGGGAAATTGCCTCTTTGTCACAAGAACAAGTAACCCTATTGGAAGATTTCCCCTCTATTTCTATATACAATTAGAGGGGAATTGATCAAAACTGGAGCAGGCAAAATCTGGGGCAGCTGTGCACGGCAACCAATCAGCTTCTCTCTTTCATTTTCAGATGTTACCTCAACAAACTGGAGAAGCTGATTGGTTGGCATGGGCAACTGCTCCAGATTTTGCCTGAACCAAGAGGGTTATTTAAAAGCACAAATTGCAGCAATCCAGAAAGCCTTAGTGTATTTTGCATCATATTGCTTATTCAGAGCTGTATCATTAAAAGTAATAAGACGTTCTAGATCTATGTGTTTTGTGCTATTGAATAAACTTCTCAGTTCTCTCTCTATATATACGGCATGAACACACTCTCTATGAACTTTGCATTGTATCCATTTGGTTTGCCAAATTATCCAATTGGTTTACCCAGGTGGATAGATAATGCAAAGGGAAAATATACCTGCCATTGGTCGACTCATATCGAAATACCTGCCACAGGCCTAGGGATGTCCTGAAATGACATTTTTAGAGCAAAACCCAAATTTCCAAATTTCTCAGAAATTACTTTTTTTCCCAACCTATTTAAAAATGTTTACATTATTTTGTATTTTTTTTATGCTTTTTTAAATTTTTACTTAACTGTTAGGAGCTTTTGGCCGCTTTTGTACTATCGGCATTTTGCCCACGAGTCGGTCGAAAAATGTATTTTTATTATTATTTTGTTTAAAATTTATGTTTATTATTATTATACAGGATTTATACACTGAGTGGCCAGATTATTATGAGCACATGACGTTTGTAGGCAAATTAGATATAATTAGCTATAATTTCGCGCTGAAGTTGCTAGAGGGCCAGACCATTATAAATAGGGAAGCAGGTTGTTTACCACGACAGTAGAAGTGATTTTTTTCTGAAGATACGGGTAAACAACGCGATTTAACAGCCTTGGAACGTGGGATGATTGTTGGCGCTCAAGCCATGGAGCGAGTATCAGCAAAACAGCAGAATTCATTAAATGTTCAAGAGCAGCTGTTGTTAAAGTGTTTAAAGACTGGACTGTCAGCTGAAAATCTGGGTCTGAATGTGCGAATTGTGGCCGTCAGCGACTAGTCAATGTTAGGGCAGAACAGAGAGTGGCAAGACTGGTACAAGACAACAGAAGGGCAACAGTGCAGTGTCAGATTCCTTGCATCACCTTTCAACATCTCGTGGAGTCACAAGGCGGCCCAACGAAGTCATCTCATGGAGTCATCTTGTGGCCCAACGAAGTACTGATGGGGTGGTCATAATAATCTGGCCACTCAGTGTATAGCGTCAACAGTTTGCAGTGCTTTACAATATAAGAAAGACTTTACAGTTACAATACAAATCAAGACAAGATGGTAGTTCATGCATGATACACGAGAAACGGCGTGGCCCTAATAACTCCTATAAAGCTAAAAAAATGTTTTTTTTTAAAAATGGCCACAGTGAAAGCATTTTTGTAAGTTTCTAGTTCAGATCGGCTCATCGGCATATTAGTGGCCCCTATTATTGTAAACTGAGGCAGAATGAAGTTCGATTGGACTGATCCATGTGATGTTAATGTGATTGTCAAACACCAAACATATGGAACAGTCAAAGATCCAACACTTATGAGTCGTGTCAGGCTTGCTTGCTTCTTCTTCCATTCTCACACTTATCTGTTGGCTTGTAACTATTATGGGTTGTTTCCTTGGCCAACAGTAATGTGAGTGAGGTGGTAGGGGGTGGGAAAGCTTTGTCGCTATGAGGCAGGGCCGGCCTTAGGCCTTTAGGCGCCCTGTGCGAGAAAGCTTTACAGCGCCCCTCAGTGGCTGTCATATCGGATGGCCAGCAGTGAGGGGGAGAGAAGCCGCCCACAGGACGAGCTGTGACGGCCGCACGGCGCCCTTGTTGCCATGGCGCCCTGTGCGGCCGCACGGCTCGCACACCCCTAAGGCCGGCCCTGCTATGAGCAAACACTGGAGCTTTGCCCAGGTATAGGAGAATTGCTTTAGGTGTACGCAGACCTCTTGGTGCTTGCACTTTTCACCTGCTTTCAAGCCTTTGACTATCAGCCTGGCTTTGCCAAGTGCCACAGCAGACAATGAGCAGTGTGCCTCCCCAGAATTTAGGTATGGAGTACTCTGTAGAGCTTGTACTTTTTATTTAGAGGCAGTGTGTGACTCTTTTCAATACATAAAAACGTTTCTATTAGGAGAACCTCTTTAAGATAGTAATACCGTAGGCAGCTTGCCATCTGTGTGATAATTTGCAACCTTAGGCCAGGGCTGTCCTGTCTGTAGCTCCGAGCCTGAATAAACCAGCTTGGGTTAATCGCTCTTTCAAAATAGGAGAACCGAGATACGTCTCCCCATTTGGTACAGGAATTATTTAACAAGTCTGTCTAAGTAAGTTTATTTCAGCATTTAAAGTTTACAATAGCAAGTTTTAGTCTACCTTTTAATCTGCTATCTGGGACATTAATATATGATGGTTTACATAGATCCTGACACCACACTATCAGTAGAGATAAAACTTAGATCATCTCCTCTCTACAGATGTAATCCTACTCCATATAAAATCATCAGCCCACAAAGCTTTTCACACCGGGTGAGCTTAATAAGGCAAAGGGCATTGGGTAAAGTACACGGCAACCGATCACACATACCAGCTTTCTGAGATGGGAAAGGGGTCACCTTTTGGCACCAATTTTTTCAGGCTCACCCTTGTCACATTCTCTGACCATGATTTTTTATTATTTCTGCGAAAACTGAGAAAGAATCAACTGTTTATTAGCAAAGAAACATTTTTATACATTTATAGACACCAACACTGGTCGACATTAGAAAAAAAGAAGATACTAAATACATAAACAGTTATGCTGTTGCTTATTAACCAGCTTCCCCCATTTTTCTGGCTTGTGCTATAGAAAAAACGTGCGGTTTTTAATGCATAGAGATGTCTATGGGACCCAAATCGCACGACAACTGGCCGAAAATTGCTCCTGCACCTTTTTGCAGGCGATTTCTACCATGTAACAAATAGCAAAGGTGTGAACAGTTTCCATAGACTTGAATGCAAATCTATGTTTTGTGCGATATTGCACGGCTAAATCATGTGTGAACCTAGCCTCAGTCTGGTAGGTAAACATAATTGCATTACTGTTTACTCTTGTAGAGAACCACAGACATGTTACAGTCACAAATGTATTTCATTTTTTATCAGCTGGTTCTATTATAATAATTTCATTAGTCATTTACATGAGGTCCTTTTTCCATATTTTTTTTCCTGAACAACTGATGTACGGTAATTTATCAACAAAATGTCAATAGTATAATTTTTATACACTTAGGAGATGGATCCTGTCTGCTTCCGAGCAGGGACACCCGCACCCGAACGGACGTGCAGGTCGGATGACCGTAGGGCGGCGTACGGTCACATACTCCCATAGAGAAGGACAGGCTGCTTTGTACTAATCACACGCAGCACCTGTCCTTCCTGGGAGCGGCCCGATACGGCCGTGTACGCAGCACGGTTATTTTATGTTAAGCACGTTTATAGACAGAGTATGACATGTAATTTGTATTTATTTAAAATTCTTTTAGATAGATAATATCATGTGACATTTTTATGTTTTATCCTTACATCATATCTGTCACTTTATTTTGATTTACCTATCGTAATCACAACCCAAGGTGATTGTGGATCAGTGCACTCATGGATGTGTTTGAAATTAGGACTGTCTGCACTTCACTATAGCAAATATTCATATTCAAACTTCCCAACTGTCAAATGTCACTTGTTAAACACCTTCGAACTGTATAGGTGTTAATCTTTCTGGTTACTTTCTGGCACGCATGTCAATAGTTGTTCCTATTAACCATAGGCAGGAAGGACAACTCATACACTTTCATCGCGTGTATGGAGCATTCTGCACCAACAGCAACACAAAAAGGGTGTGGCCTATTGCTTTACATCATCTTCAAACACATTAACGCAATGCCATTCAACTTTATATCAACGTGCTTAGGTACGCTGAATGTCCCACATTTGTACACAATGTGCATGGGGCAACTGGAAGCTTTTATTTCAGAGGCTTGAAAAATAAGAGCCATAGAGCCCTCACTGGAATTATTATTTCAATATATTTGTATACACTGCTTGGCCAAAAAAAAGTCACCACCTGGCATTTGGGCAGTGTTATGATCTGAGGTTGCTTCAGTTGGTCAGGTCCAGGTTCAGCAATGAACCTGGACCTGACCATAAGCAACCTTATGTCCCTCTAAAAAATAAGGTCAGCTGTCTACCGTAATATACTGAATGACCATTTTGTTCCATCAATGGATTTGTTCTTCACTGACGGAACATTGGACATATTCCAGGATTCCTCGAGCTCAAATTGTGAAAGAGTGGTTCAGGGAGCATGAGACATCCTTGTCACACATGTATTGGCCACCACAGAGTCCAGACCTTAACTCCATTGAAAATCTTTGAGATGAGCTGGAGAAGACTTTACACAGAGGTCCAACTCTCCCATCACCACTACAAGATCTTGGTGAAACATTAATGCAACTCTGGATAGAAATAAATGTTGTGACATTGCATAAACATAAAGAAACAATGCCAAGAATGCGTGCTGTAAACAAAGCTAAAGGCGGTCCAATTAAATATATTTATATACACAAAAACACACACACAGAGGTACAATTTCTCCACACTTTCTATTGGTTTGGGTGCTGTAGAAAGCGAATAGCAATTACAAAAGAAGCCCACAATTATTGTTATTAACATTTGCAACTTGTAATGTAGCCTATCTGCATTACAAGTTACAAATATTAATAATAAACAAAGCATTAAATAGGCTTCAAGACATAATTTGTGATTGATTAACCAAGCATCCACCCAAAATGGAAGTATCAGTTGCGGGTAGACGGACCCATTAAATGAATCTGCATTCTCATGGTGAAGGAAAATGTTCTGGAAAGGGCTGGGCCAAGTAAAAATGATTTAATGCAAGTGTGAAAATGTAACTTAACTCGCTCCCCGCACTCAGAGAATTTATAGAAGCTCCATCTCAAGGGCCCTTGCATATTAGTCCTTCCATTAAATCAGAGGCGGCTTCTAGATATTTCTTATTTTCGGTTGCTAGGAAATTTCAGCATTAGGAAATGTGAGCTCTTCGGTAACCTCTTGATAATCTGTAAAATTTTCTAAATACACTGTAAAATAGTATAAATATATAAATTATACATTTCTCTGTGTAATTAAATCTACAACTCCTTAAAAATACACAGTGTCCAGTTACAAGAGAACAATTCTATGAATTGGGATAGAGTAATAAGTGTATTCATCCTGCGCACTTACTGTAACATTTACCTGAAAATAATCTTCCACGTGTCTTTCTTGTGTTCCATATTTTAATCAGTCTATTTCATATGCAGATTAGTAAGTGCTTCTTTTAGAGCAGTGGTTCTCATCCTGTGTAACCTCAAGACCCACATTTGTCCTTGGTCATTAAGTCGTGACCCAAGTTGCACTGCAATGGAATGCAGTGTGAGCTGCTGTGCGGTTATGGAGCTCCATCTATACGTGCATCCACTTGTTCAGCTTCCTTGCGCGCCCTGTAGAGGTGCCGGAAACCAGAATGTGACGTCACTCCGGTCAAGGCACCTCTACAGGGTACGCAAGGTAGCTGTAAGCAATGTACGTATGGATGGAGCTCCTTCGCAACCATACCACCCAGCCCACCCCACCCCACCTCAAGCTTCGTGACCCAAAGGTGGGTCGCGACCCCGTGTTCAGTGGGTCACTGCATGCCTTCCACTTTTCTAGGTGAGAGATTTCTCTGCCTCCCCCTAGTGCAGCACTGTCAGTTCTCGCACCAAGCAGCCATTCAAAATATGCTGCCCGGTGCCGAGTGCCAGCTTGAGGTGATGCCGAGTGTCAACTTGAGGTGGGAAGGGATGGGGCTATGGCCGTGAGGGAGCTCTGTACATATGTGCATTGCTTACAGCTCCCTCACGTGTCCTGTAGAGGTGCCTGGACCGAAGTGGCATCACAGTCTGGCTCCCGGTACACAAGGGAGCTGTACAAGCAATGCACATATGGATGGAGCTCCATCGCAGCACAGTGGACTACACTGGACCACAGGCTGAGGATCCACTCCAAATCTCGTAAGGTAGGGAGACTGGGTGGACCATTAAAAAAAAAAAAAATTTGGAGAGTGTATATGTTTGTGTGAGATTGTGTCTGTGGTTGTGTATGTATGTCAGTGTTTTTAAGGGCCCATAGTACATAGTACAGTGCGTCAATTGCATAGTACCGTGCGATTAACACACTGTACCATGCAATTGCACCTACCGTGCATTCTGGGGTTTAGGCGGTGTGTTGGGTTGTCATTTATTTCAAATGGTACCCCAAATGTACCTCTCACCCACAGCATGTTCTCCTGCACTAAAATGCAAAATACCCTAATTCCATGCATTCCATCGCATGCCTATGGGAACCGCTATCTAATGGCGGGAGACTCCCGGAGCGTCCGGGAGAGTTGGGGTGTCTGTAAATTCCCCCCAGTATGTCACATCAATTTGACAACAATGAAACAAACAGGATTTGGCAAACACACGTTACATCTGCCCTGAAAAAAGGACTAAAATATAACATTTTGCACATATTAAAAATCTTTGCACAGATTGTGTTCGCAACTTTTGTATAAATGCCGACACATTCTCACAACATATTTTTTTTAATAAAAAGAACCCAAACTGTCTTCAGAAACACTTCCTACAGCTGCAAGGAGGCAAAGGAATTTCAAACTTCTCTGCACGGCCTTCATTTACCTTTTATATAAAAACAAGTGTGCAAATAAAGCAGAGCAATTCCCTTTAAGATTCACAGGAGATGACATAATGCCTTTATTATGACTGAAACCTTCTGTAAAGTGGTTTATATGTTCAACTGCTTTATCCAAACACTTCCGCTGTTACGGCCTGCTCAGTTATTAGCCTTTTTTAAAAAACTTTATTTATTTTAATTTCCTACATGTATGAGTGTATGAAAGACACTGTCCTTAATGCTATCAGCACTGATCCTTTTTCTGTTTTACTATCTATCTATTGGGTGTGATAGATGCCACACTAATCAGGTTTTCATTTATAGACAGTATTTTGAAGAGTGTTCCATCAACATTTACGTCAAACCACCATAAAATCAAGGGCGTCACCTATTCTTTGTACTCCCCTAATCTGGTCTTCTTGCATTATGTACACATTTCTCTTATTTATTTTCATTTGCTAGAATTTTTAGATTGTAAGCCCTCAATGGCAGGGCACTCCTTACCATCTTGTCTTGAATTGTATTGTAATGTCTTCCTTATATTGTAAAGCGCTGCGCAAAAGGTTGGCGCTATAGAAATCCTGTGTAATAATAATAATAATATTGACTAGCCCTCCTTCCTGTATTGTGTCCCTCTGGGTCCTTCTGCTGCTCCCAGTAACAACCGCCCTATACCTGAACCCGAGTAACACTGACACACCTGTAAACAGCAATTGAAAAGAGCTGAAGCCCTCCAAGAAAAGGGTGGGTTAAGCAAAGAAGTACAGAAATAAGGTCAAGTAGCACATTTTGAGAAATAGTGCACCTATAAACTGAAGGACAGAAAATCTAAAGCCTGTCTGGAATACAGAAGCCCTATCGAGATCACTGACCTGTGAACTCTTCAACCAAAGTTCTACCAATGGTGGGGCTCAAAGTCACTCATAGGAGCACTCAATTAAAAGGTCAGCCACTTTAATGGCCAAATGGCCTCTCGCTACTTTGGTACTAGGGTGAAGTCTTCCTGGTTGCCGTATGGAACTATATCTCTATACCATATTTATTCCCAGAGAATGTTTGTTCAAGTCATCCTGAATTGAGAAAGCTGATCGCATGACCAGTGAAATGTCTTTAAGAAAAATACAGAAAGTCCAGTTGCCTTTACTTATTTTTTATAGATATACCATGACCTGGACCAATGAGAACCTTCACGGACTCACAGTCACCATGTTTCAGAACAGTTCCAACTCCCTGGGCTCGGCTTCGCTGAACTTCCTGTCCAGTACAAGATCACAATGGACGGAGCAATCCCCAGCAGCAGTCCATCTACTAGCTTAGAGAAGGAAGTGAGGAGGAAAGGGGAGCAGCAGTAGAGGAGTAGCTAGCCTTGCTGTGCCTGTGTGTGGAGACACACACAGCTTACATGCACACACAAGGGTGGATCTATAGGATCCTGCAAGGGAAAGGAGCCTCCCTAAAACAGGATATTAGAGCCAGTGCTCAGAGGACCAACTGATTCTGCAGGAAAGTAAAACTTTTAAACATCAACGAGCAGCAGTGGCATAACAACGGGGGGTGCAGCAGGGGCGCGGGCCCCGGTTGTCTGCCCCGGGCGCCCAGAACTCTGGTTACGCCACTGAAAAGCAGCATTCATTGTAAGTGATTTCATCCGCATTTGAAATAGCTTAAAAACATTTTGACTTTAATATCACACCTCTTAAACAATTTAGCCACCATCAGTTTTTCATCTAGCTCATGTCACTTGTTACTCACCCCCATGAGCTGATCTTCCAGGTTGACATCTCTGCACATTTCAAATTGGCTACTCCTTCTTGTTTAACTGATGTAATAAAAATTCCTGAACCTCACAAATCAAAAGTGTCGGAAACCAAAAGCTGCCCAAAAACAACCAATCAGCTTCTTTAATTTTCAAACTGGCACTAAAAACAACCAGAAAACTGAACGGTGTACCAGGCATCAGAGACAATTTTCTTGCTAGCACTTTCCAACATGTGGACTTGTGTTTCCTCCACGGTGACCCTCTTCCAAGCCATCTCGTCATTTTGTGTATATTTTGTCTTTTTTTTTCAGTGTTTCACCCATATAATTCCAATATTAGGATGTGTTTCTGCGTGTTGAGTCATGAACAAGCATTAAATAATGAACGGAATGCTGTAAGGGAGAATAAAATGTTACACAAGTCATTCTTGTGTTTGAATTATAGTTTTTGTTGGCATTCAAAATAATATTTGTTTCCAAAGGCTGACAAACAGACAGACAGGTGGATATATTGCTTAGTGTCTAGAATTTGATCCTTGGAAGGATCAGTGAGTTAACTAACCTCTCTAGAATACCTAGTAATGATGCTGTAAGCTCACAGATGCCTCAAATAAAAGTGTCAGAAAGTAGTTCAACCTTGTTTTTCTCAATCCCCCTCCTACATGATCCAAATTTACTTTATTGTCAAATCCCGGTCATTGGGAGGGCCACTCTGTTATTTTTTACATATGGTATTTCACCGGCGCTAATATCTTGAGAGAAATGCTAAAATCTGACACTAAATGCAATCTGGAAAAAGGTGAACAAGGTGCTGTCATGGACCTTAAAGTGTATTTCTACTTTTGCTGTCCAATTTGAGAAAAAACTATAAGGGTTATTCACGAAGGAGCCAAAGGATCCAGCTGTAGCTTCGGCTGATTCTTCGGCTCTCTTCGGCCGCCGGAGCCCTTCAGATCATCGAACCAAAGGGCTGCTGTACGGACTATTCACTATAGCCAGTATCAGTGATGTGCAGTAACTCTTGCTTAACTTGTTAGATGCCGATCTGAATGGAGAAAAAGCTGTCAGCTTCAGACATGCCTCCCCTGACCGCACATCCCTGGCCAGTACAGCAGCCGAAGGCGGCCGAGTGACTCAGCCGAGCCGAAGGCATATGCCTCAGCTCGACTGAGCTGAAGTGACACCCGAAGCGGGGGCAAACAGCATGCCGAAGGCCGGCCGTAAGCCCCACAAATGACAGCTGATCTCACAGCTGGCTGGGCCCAGTTGTAATGACAGATCAGCATCCCCAAATGACCTGGGGACGCTGATCTGTCATTAAACAATAACATCTCACGGCCGGCTCCGCCCAGTTGTCATTCATTGGCCGGGACCTGCTAGAAGACTCTAGCAGGTGTCGGCTTATAGGAAACAGTTGGGTGGAGTTAGCTGTCACTGCTAGCTCCGCCCAATTGTTGTTGTTTTTTTAAAAATCTTAATTTTACTCTTTATTTACATTTTAAAAATATTTTTTCAACCTTTTTTTTTTTTGAAACTCTTTTCATTGATTTTATATTCTGCTCGGTACCACGTAGATACCGAGTAGAATAGCCGAGCCGAACACCGCTCGACGGCATTCGGCTATTCACTCAGTGCCGTTCGGCCCCTATGAGAATAGGAGCGAACGGCAGCGAGTGAGCTGCCGGAGCTTCGGCTCAGCCGATCCAGATGTTGGATCGGCTGAGTCGAAGTGCAGCCGAAGGCAGCCAAGTACGGCTGAAATCAGCCATACTGAGCCGGAGTGAATAGCTGAATGTTGTACGGCTCACTTCACTTTGGCTGGGTTATTCACTCGGCTGCCTTAGGCAACTTTGTGACTAACCCCCTATATGTTTGTTATGTGTTCCCATCCACGCAGCATATATTTAACATAGAGGCTGATTTATCAATCGTTCGGCAAGCCATACGCTGGGCAAAGGCCATTCGCACAGAATCCCTACCACTAGATGGAGCAGAGAAGCATAGAAATTATGCTCCTTGGCTCCAACTAGTGGTGGAAAAACTGTGTGAATGGCATTTGCCCAGTGTATGGCTGGATGGAAGATTAATAAACCAGCCCCATCATTTTTAGAAAATATTTCTTACGTTTTATATGTTTTCTTGGAGTAGACCTGTGTGCAGACTGCAAGCTACTCAATTTGCAAGGTAGTCTATCCCCAGAAAAAGATTAGGGACACAATGAGCTTCCTCTCATTAACATACAATACTTCTAGATCCTCAAATCTTTCTTAGGACAGTCTGGCACATCTAGTTTACAACTGATAATTAGATCAACCAGCATAGTACAGATAGGGTTGATTCTGGTAAACCTTAACACCCCAGCCCCCTTCCTAATATTGCATAGAGAGGAAGCTAGGTAGGATTTTTAAGCAAGTACAACCACTTAAAAAAGGAGGCAGCAAATTTTAAATTTTTAAGTTATGCCCGACTTTTCAGAGGGTGTCTTCCAATTGTGTCTTCCGGGTGCGGGCCGCACCCCCTAGTGACACCACTGAGTACTAAATAGATATTACTGACTGAAGATCTTGCAGAATCTGATACTTCCAGGAGTATCGACTTTATGGTCCTCTACTGTGTTTTGTGGTTCCTTCTGCTGGCGCCTATGTCTGTACAGGAAACAATAGTAAAGAAGGGGCCAGTGATTCAAACAACTGAGCACAGCGGAGGACCAATCACTACTGCAGAGATTTTCAGGAAGCAGGAAAGTGGAATAATCCGTGTTTTGTTTGAAGGATCCCCTTTTTTAAACTATGCTCCTTGAAGCCAGGCAGAACAAGTGATGGCCTTTCCCCCCTACTTGGATCTTTGGCATGCTCCTTTATCCAATGGGGCCTTAGTCATATTATATTCACACCACCTCATCAAACGACTCTGAAGTCTTTCTGCACCCACACCCTATTTTAAAGAATTAGTTGACTACCATAAGTACTGTTATATATGTACCATACTAGAATAGCTCACCAAACACATTACAACTAACTCATCTAACTCTATAATCTTTGGACAATCAACTTTCGATTTACCAAACCTATGCCTTGTGAGACACTACCTAAACCAGGGGTGCCCACAATTTTTCATCTGGAGATCTACTTTCACATGACATCTGGCCAGCTAAATTAGGACCCCACCTGGAGCTCCTCCCACCGGACCAGCGCTGACTCGCCGCTGCTCTCCCGCACTGAAGGTAAGTGGAAAAAAAAAACATAGCGCAAGCATCGAGGCATTTTGACAAGTACAAGTACTTGTCAAAATGCCCTGTTTTTTCGGCCCTCACCCTGCAGCGCCCTCAGGCGGCCGCTTGCCTTGCAGTAGCGCCGGGCCTGGCTAGCGCCCGGAACGCAGGCACATCAGTGCCTGCGGTATGGTCCAGTGCGATCTGCAAAAATGCTGCTATTTTTGCAGATCGCACTGGACCTAGAACGCAGGCACTAATGTGGGAGCTGGTGTTCTATCAAAGTTTGTGACTA
Organism: Nanorana parkeri; assembly: GCF_000935625.1. Classification (NCBI taxonomy): domain Eukaryota; kingdom Metazoa; phylum Chordata; class Amphibia; order Anura; family Dicroglossidae; genus Nanorana; species Nanorana parkeri. Next base: position 226,976 of record NW_017307538.1, on the reverse strand, counting down.
GGTTGGAATGTGCGACCACCCAGTTTTTCGGCGGTGGAGTGTGTGACCGCCAATAGGTCAAGAATTCCAACGCTTTGTCAGCTGTTCCATGGCAGATCGGCATCGCAGATCATATGTGCAAGAGAACTGATCTGCCCTGGAACAGCTGGTCGGTCCTGTAATGTCACTTTGTGGCATATCAGATCGCACTCACAAAGTCGGATAGAAGTGACATTTGAGCGGGATTACGTTAAAATGTGTGACCACGTGACTGGTCACACATTCTAACATAGTCACAAACTTTAATAGAACACCTGCCGGCTTGCTTTCCAGAGGCCGAACGCCCTAGAACGCAGACTTTGTGGTGCGAACCGCCCCTCTCTCTTGGCTCTCTCTCTCCTAACTCTCTGCTGTCTCTCATCTCTCTCTCTGCTGTTTCTCTTCTCTCTGCTGTCTCTCTTTTCTCTGCTGTCTCTCTCTGCTGTTTATCTTCTTTCTGCTGTGTCTCTTCTCTCTCTCTGCTCTCTTCTGGCTGTCTTTGCCTACCTGCACTCCAGCATCTTTCTGGGTCTTTTCTGAGGTGCGCTGTCCTGTCCTCCCGCGGTGCTCGTGTGGCTGAATGTGCAGACTGGGAGAGGTGTCCCGCCCCTTCCCGTCTGCAGCTTCTGACGAATTCAGCCGCACTAGCACCACGGGAGGACAGGGCACGAGTCAGTAAGGAAATCACGATCTACCAGTGGTAGATTGCCATCGACCTAATGGGCACCCCTGACCTAAACTATACAATCAATTTGTATCCAAATAGGCAGCCCCTTTCATTAGAGAGATAGATAGATAGATAGATAGATAGATAGATAGATAGATAGATAGATAGATAGATAGATAGATAGATAGATAGATAGATAGATAGATAGAAAGAAGGATAGATAGATAGAGAGAGAGAGAGAGATTGACAAAAAATAAATAACCACCTACTTATGTCAATACAATTGCCCTGTGATGTGAAAGAAAGAGGGCATTATCCATTATTACTATGTGGTGGCTGTTTAATAAAGTATTATCGGCCGGGCACGTCTTTGCCAATTCTTTAGGATATGATACAAAGCCTGAAGTCAAAGGCTAAGAACATTATTTTAGAGCAAAAATGACTTGAAAATGTTGGAGGACAATGCTCTGGGTGCGGAACAAGCCTCTCTTTCTGTCTCCAATGCACTTTCTCTCATTATTGGCTCAATAAGATCAAGAAAGCATTGGATTCAGACATTTTTCTTCTTGTGGCTGCCGGTTGCTTAGCAAAAGACACTGCGTGTCAGAAATCCTCTCGACTCCGCTCCTGAACACAGTCTGTATGGCAGATCCGTTTAATAAGGGAACCTTTGCACTCGCCGGATTATGGAGCTTAAGAGAACAAATTTATCTGACCCCCATGTGGTTTTTGGAGAGTCCTCCAAACAACTAAACAAGTCAAGAGAGAAGTGAAAGGAACTTTCTCAGAGTCTCCATGCAACACAAGCTAAAGACCTAAACAGCTCTTTCAATGAAAACCAATTTGTGTAAATGAGTTAACATTATTCTTCAATAAAGTGTCTGGCATTGCTACCTGTGCATGGAAACTCCTCATTATCTACTGCACTGGTTCCCAAACTATGTGCAGTCATCTGCCAATGAAAGTTGTGTGGCGTCCAAACACTTTCTACATATACACCCGTTGAGTCCAGTATACAAAAGTGGAATTATACTGCTAAAATGTGGGGTCCCCAGGTGGTATTTGCCATGATTTGCACATTATTGCACACTAACCTAGCAAAGTGATCCCCTTCAGCGCTGTGATGTCATCGCTTCTCTCTGTAGTCAGGTGCTTCCATCTTCTCCTGGTCTCCTTCTAGCTTTGAAGTCTTCGGTCTCTTGATTGATCTGGATGATGTAGCTTCTACAAATGCACATGGAAGTTACTTCTTCCCTGCACTGATTTGCGCTATGACTGGACACTAAGCTGTTTATACATGGTTCCGTGCACAGTTCTAGCAAAAAGTGCTGGTGAGCAGGTAGAAGCTTGTGTGCTTGATAGCAGTAGATAGGCAAAAAAAAACAGAGGGTTTAGAACCCCTTTAACTATAAACAAAATGTATCTTATTTGTGCATCACTCGGCTGTAGATCCTCAAATCATCTCTGAATTGATGCTGACACTGTCCTAATGGTGGGTGGCTACTTTTGTTCCACATGGTCCCTGCGTGTGTTGTAAAGTAGTCACCGCTCCAAGCTCGCTCCTGAGATCGACTATAATCTCATGTTAAGTTTACTCATTTGTATTGCGATTGTAGTCCATCACAGAGTGAGCTTGGAGCACTGACTACTTTACAAAACACACAGGGATCATGTGGAACAAAAGTAGCCCGCCTCCAGAAGGAAGGACAGTGTCAGCATCAATTCAGAGATGATTTGAGGATCTACAGCCGAATGATACACAAATGAGATACATTTTTGTTAATAGTTAAAGTGACATTAAAGCCTAAAATGTCCCGTCCCCCCCCAATTGTGGTGTAAGGACTTACCTTAAATGCAGGGACGTGCGGTCAGGGTAGGCATAGCCTCACCTAGTATTAAGGAGGAAAAAGCTGTCAGCTTCAAGTCTGAAGCTGACTGACAGCTTTTTCTCTTTTCAGAGCGGCTTTTTACAGGTTACACAGCAGGGAAATCCGCTGTGTAACCTGTCATGGACGGAACGCTGCCTGTTAATTACAGGCACTCTTGCATCCGACTTTTGACAGGTAGTTAGGTTACACATCAGCGGGCTTCCCCACTGCTTGTGTAACCTAACTTGATGAGGCAAGAGCTGTCACAGCCTCTACTCAAAAATCAAAAAAAAGAAAAAAAAACATTGATCATTGATCTCAATGCCTCAGCAGTGACGAGCAAGTGAGGGACAGGGAGGCTCCTCCCTTCCTCCTCCCCACACAGTTTGGTTACCGAACTGGGGGTGGGGCTTCGGTGGGACGGGGCAGAGATTTGGCAGGATGGGGCAGAGCTTTGGCGGGACAGGACGGAGCTTCGGCGGGCTGGGGGATGCCTCACCCAGCACAGAAGGCACGGCACGTCAAGTCACTGCTTAAATGATGCCTCTTGATCCGATCATCTTCTTCTTTCCAGTAGTTTTCAGGAGCCCCACCAGCGCTGATGCCGGTCTCTGATCCAGCACTGACTCCTGTCTCTTCCTGTCCCAAGGAGTCTGTGCAGGTGCACGCTGCCTGGATTGACTTAACTTGTGTCTCTCCTCTTCTCCCGTCCAAAGATCTGCTGCTGCGCATGCGCCTGCCCCATGATCCTTTTCGGTAGCCCGGGAATTTTCAGATCTTCGAACAGGAGCGCACAGCGTGGGGACAGGTAAGTTTTAATCCTTTTGTTAACTTTTTTATTAAATGTTTTTGCATCTATCTACTGTTTGGTAGCAGTAGATAGATGCAAAAAAAATGCAAGGCTTTAATAATCCTTTAAGGTACTTGAATGTATTTTTAAGGTTTAACTCCTGAGTTTAGTGTCACTTTAAAAGCAGCAAAAACCTGACAGGACTTCTTACCCCTCCAAGCTCTATAGAAAAAAAAACAAAATTGGCTTGACATACACATTGACAGCCCTTGATTGTAACTGGCGTGAAATAGTCACTTTATTATACCGTATTTGATAAAGATATTGATACAATCGACAGCCGTTCTGGCCCGCTTCCCATTTCTGGAGAGAAGAATGGACTGAAACAGCCACACTTTATCAGAGAATATTTATCAGATGTAAACTGCAGGAAACTAATACGGCTAGAGCGCTGTTCTCTGTTGTTGCTGTCAGTTGTGATTGCATGTGAGCGAACACTTCCAGCAGACACGAGGGACTGGGGAATATTAGACGTGAAAACACATCATTACAATATATATTACACCTCGGGAAGACACGTCTCTCCATTCACGTCTGGATGTTCTCTGCTCGGGTCCTCATTTCTCTAGTACTGCTTTTTTTCTTCTGTATTATATTATATTGCTTTCTGTAAGTTTTATCTTATTTGTTTCTGCTTTCTTAATGTTTTTCTGCTTGTTTCCAGAAGACTTAGTAACAAATCTGCAAAATGTCAATGTGGTTTTAATACAGCTACAACTGAGCTAAAAAGTATTTCTCAGCTAACAAATTTCATATAAAGTGACCGTGTTGCCATGATAAAAGTAAGAATAATTGTTATTAGGGATGCACCGATACCGATACTAATATTAGTATCGGTGCCGATACTGAGTGTTTGGGCGAGTACTTGTAAGCCGGCTTCCTGGCCAATCAGCATTCAGCCGGGCCAACCAGCATGGAGCCGGCTTTCCGGGCAATCAAGCAGCCAGGTAAAGACACACTGCCTGGCTTCCTGATTGCCCGGGAAGCCAGCTGCATGCTAGCAGAAGTACCGGTATTGGTACTTGGTATCAATTCATGTTGTTTGGCCGACTCAAAGATGATTGTCCGGGAAGCTGGCATCCCAGCCAGTCAGCATCCAGTCGGCCAAACTGCATGGAGCCGGTTTCCTGGCCAATCAGGCTCGATGCTGATTGACTGGGAAGCCTGCTTCCCGGCCCATCAGCATCGAGCTGGCCAAACAGAACAGAGCTGGCTTCCTGGGTAAACAGGGTAATGACAAGCCGCCCGGCTTCCTGATTGCCTGGTAAGCTGGCTTCATGCTAACGGAAGTACTGATATCGGTACTCGGTAACGGCGAGTACCGAAAGACGTACATCGGTACTCGTACTCGATACAAAAAAACGATATTGGTGCATCTCTAATTGTTACAGTTATTTATATAGCACCAACAGTTTAAACGTGCTTTACATTCTATACATTCATATCAGTCCCTGGCCTCAGGGCTCGTTTCCACCAGCACTGTCCCGTGCTCGGAACGCAAGGGATTGCATACACAAAGTCTCTTTGCGTTCTGGGGCGGGAGGGTGCGTGGCAGTACCGTTCATTTCCAGCATTCAGTCTATGTAACCTGCATTAGGCGTGATGACATCACAGATCCTTAGGAGAAGAGGCTGCAGAGAGTGGTTGAGCAGCCAGGTGGGATCGAGGATCCGGTGAGTATATCTACTTTATTTGCTTCCCTAGACCAAAACGAGGACTTAACCCTTGCAGAGGGGGGGGGG
>NW_017307538.1:185901-221793 GCF_000935625.1 Nanorana parkeri | reverse complement strand
GCCTCCGCACATGCTACAGTTATAACTTACAGCTGAGGACTGGACTGTGATGATTTAAAGTGTGCAAACACATCCATGTTAGAAAGGTGACAATATATTTTATTAGGCAATATTTCTTATATCTGGGGACATCCCCAGAGCTGTTGACTCAGAGTCCCATCTAGAAAAGCTGTAAAGATTTACGGCGATCAGCGAAATGTGCGTAACTTTGCCGTTTATTTTTTTCAGATAGTGCTGCCGAGATGAGTGCTATTTCATGGATACCTCTGCAGATGACATCCCAGTTCTGAGAAAATGACACACACTTTCTGTAGCAAATCTGCCAAGCTCTGATTCACTATAGGCACTTCCATATGCAGGGGTTAAGGCTCCAAGCGTAGAAGTTGGCTGACAAAGGCAGTACACATCAGCAGCCAGTTAGTCATGCTGGGAGCTGAGAATAAAACACCTCAAACCAGTAATTAAAAAATAAGAATGAAATCAGTATGAAAATCCCTACGACATTCATGTCTAAGAGCTCTAAGCACTTAAATGGCCCCTGAACGCAAAACCTCCGTTATAATTTTAGAAAGCCTACAGCCCGGTCCAATTCAGATTTGTTTTCAATGGCGTTCTATGTCTATGTCACAGTTGAAATGTTTGATTCTTTGATCCATTGCGTGTCCGCTTTTTCTGCTCAGGAACTTGTAGCTGACTATGTCTGTTTAAGGTACAAAAAGGCTCAACTTCCATGATGCAATAAAACTCCGGGCACAAGCACTTTCATTGAAATATATTCCTCAACAGCCACAGAGAATATAAATCCACTTTTTGCGCACCAAAGACCTTACTAGTGACATCACCACTGGGATGTACAGTACATAGACTGGGCAGAAAGCAGAGCTGTAGGAGGGGGCCAGCAGGCCACACACACTACAGGCTCCCTGTAGAAAACTACAGGAGGGGGCGGAGACAAGACCAGTCACCCTGCTCAAGGAGAGAGAGCAGCAATGACTGGTCTTTATTACAGGAAGCTCCAAGTGTCACACTGGATTACTGCACAGATCTGGAAGAAATACACAAAGCTCAACAATATTTGAGTAAAATACACATGACTCTTGCATTTAGTGTTTTTCCTGGCATTCCGCTTTAAAGCTCATGCCCTGGCAAAGATAAACTTTCTCCCACTCATTCTTAATGATTTAAAAAACCTGCAATTAACCTGACTCTGCAGTTAGTTAAAATTTAGCAACCATGTTACATGAAAAAGTTCACAAAAAGATGATAAATGCAGCTGTTGACAATTGGTAATGTGGAGACTGACAAGCATAATAGGAATATATAAGCACTATGCACGGTCCTAGTCCTGAGACCACGCTGCCACTGACAGCCATTGAGCTCAGACTAGACATCGGGAGCCAATAAGCATGCTTTTCTGATCACCATGACAGACAATCCATGGTAGTCATAGAGTTATTGTCAAGTTAACCGATGCACATTAGTGCTACTCAGATTTGGTTTGGCCATCTAGTCTTCAATGTCTTCTGGGTATGAAAGGGTAAAGAATTAGATTTTTTTTTCTTTGTATATAACTTTCTGGAGTTCATCTTCAAATTGAGCTCTGCATAATGCAGTGCAGAAATAATCCAGAGAGCACCTCACAGGGTCACAGGTCATGCACACCCCAAAGTCTACTTCATGTATCTCCATTTTGTATTAAAATTTTCCAAGTTGGGGTTCACTCCCCATTCACACATGACCTATGTTGCATGTTTTCCTTAGCACAACAAGACTCAAAGGGAAGAATCCCATTATTTTAAATGGTGCCCATTCATACCTGAGCACTGTGTCACCTGTCACCTGTAGCTTGAAGCTCAAAAAAGTAAATGAGCTTTTTGCAGGTAGAATTGTTCATTTTGGCCCCATAGACTTCAAAAGGAACGCCTAAAAAGTGCTTGAAAGACATGCATTTTTTTTTCTGCGACTAACCACCATCTCCTTCTAGTAACTAGCTTTCCATGGGCTAAAACAAAAAAAGCTTGAGCCTAAAAAAGCCTGATAACTGTGCAAACAACCATTCATAAAAAATAAAAAAAAAACACTTTTAAATCATCTGAAATATGCTCAAGTTAGGTGTGAATGCAGATTCAATCTGATTGGTGGCTGAGAAACATCCTACTGTTGGGTTTTTCATTTTTTTGACAGCAAGTTGCCTCCAGTGGGCATGTCTGGGGAATTTATATCCTGCATAACAGTAGGGGTTCCCAAATCACCAGGTTGCTGATAAAAGGAAGGCGCCACAAAGCCTGGTTGGAACAGAAGTACTGGTCATGTAGGCTAAGCACCCTTTTTTTTTCTTGAAGCTCTGCAGTATGGTCAAAAAAGGTGCACAAGGGTGCTTTGGTTCACTTCTGAGACAGGGGGCCACAATATCCCCGAACCCGGTTCAAGGCTCCTGACTGGGTCAAGGCACTCTAGTCCACCTAGCCAAAATCAGGTGGACTCAAATCCTTAGGCACCAGCTGAAGCCACTCCACCAAGTACTTGGTAGGGGCTCTCCTGAAGAGAGACCTCCAGGTGGGAGGAGGGAAAATACCCAGTAAGGCAACAGATATCCTCCCTAGATATCAGGGCAGATAAATATAAAAAGATAAATAGTGCTAAGAACAAACACATGGAAGGCCTTGCGGCCAGCATAAAAATTGCTTCTACCTAGCCATAAGGCCTGCCTAACAAGCTTAGTGCAAGAAATGCGTTAAGGTGCCATGATTATGTGCCAATGCTACACAGTGGGGTCTGAAACCTATAGTGTCCCTCCGGCATCCCTGGGACACCACCCACAAGGGGCATATACACGATGAGCCCCTTCTATCCGTGTCCAGAAACAGGCCAGACAAGAGCAGCTCCACTCATACCAGAAGGCAATAGCACCGGGGGGTTCCTATAACTGAGGAGAAGCTAGTGCACCAGGCCAGAATCAACCATGGAGGAAAAAGAACCCCAAAGAATACTGTACTAGCTTTCCATCCCCTGGTCTGAGGACAACACCATTCCTCCCCAAAAACTGATAAAAACAGATTTTTTTGATTGAAAAAATATACCTAATTTTATATAAAATATATAAAAAACAAGGTAGTGTTTCAGGGTACATTCCACCCTGCATTACGATACAGGACAAAAACACCACATAGCAATACAGCACATTCACATAAATCAATTACATTCACTCAGCAGCGTGATGCATGACGTGTAGCACAACACATGAGTCCCGGGCCCTCGAGATCATTCATGACACCGCTTTACCCCATACTAAACATGTGGTCCATAGGGATCCACCAGAAATACTTTGCGGCGCAATGTCAGACGTGCAGTTCCAGAGTAAGGGGAAGGGGAAATCTTGTCAGATGTCCTCTTCCTACTTAGAGTCCATAAGGTGATTGTCTCTGAGCCGACTGCGAACCAGCCTCAGTGGACATAATCTCCCTCTTGAGGGTGAGGTGCTTCCTGGCATACCACAAAGCGTCCTTATAGCAACATATCACCCGCTAGGCATCATCAATCTCTTCATATGTAAACACACAACAAAACAGTCCATACAACACCCCAAAGTTAGTAATTGATGTCAGCGGCACAAAGTCTTTAAGGTCATGTTCCAGGGCCCCCAACAGGGCCTGTGCAACAGGTCACTGCAGGAAGAAATACAAAGATCTTGCCAGATCTTTAAACCCGTTGGTTAGTCTTTTGGATGGCACATTTCTCCAGACAAGTTTGCAAGTGTCCAGAGGCAGGCCTGGAACAGCCTCCACAGTGTCCTTTGCTCTAATGAGCTTGTAGATCGTCTTTGGTTTTTACAGATCAGGCTTAACTCCCTGCAGGACGTGCTACTCGATAAAGTTAAAAGTGTCCAAGTAAAACCAAGGAGTGTTCCAGTTGTAGGGGATGGAGCTATCCCATTTGGCCCATCCGAGGGACCTCCGAAGAGGCAGGAGGGAAAAAACGGGACCTGGACTTCCCCACAGAGTCCAAAGTCTTATTAATAAAAGCTCTGAGGAAGAACAGATTTTTTTTTGAACCTTGTGGAGCGTGCATCAAAAAACAAACATCCCCTGTGAACAAAAAAAATGAATAGTGAAATCACTACACACTAAAAAAAAAGTGCACGAGGGTGCTTTGGTCTTCCTCTGATGAGGAAGGGCCACAAATTCCTAAAACCCCCCGGGCACAAGGTTCCTGACAGGGGCAAGGACGACTTAGGTCCACCTACCCGAAGGCCGGCGGACCCCTCTCCTCTGGGACCTGCCGAAACAGATCCACCGAGTATTAGGTGGGGGCTCCCCCGAAGGCAGACCCCCGAGTGGGAGGAGGCAGGGGAGCCAAAAGAAGCCACAGAACCTTCTCCCCAACTGTGGGAACGAGCCCCGAAGGCACCCGCACCCTCATTCATTCCGTGAAATCAAAAGTGCATCCGTGCATAAAAATAGTGCTTTTTAGTGCACAAACCTGGCAGGCAATCCAGCCAAGGTATACAAATTGCCCCAGGCTAGCCAGGAGGCCTGCCCAAGAGGTGTGGTGCAAAAATAAGCTTGAGTGCCGTGACCTAGTACTGCTGATTTAAGTGGGATCCTAAACCCAAGTGATTTTCCGGCACACCCTGAGACGCCACTCCCAGGGGGCACAGTAGCGTGGGCTTCTGCGCTCCCCGAACCCTCCGGCCAGACAACTGCCTCCCCATCCCTACCAGAAGGCCTTAGCACCAGAGGGGCTCCTACCTACAACTGGGGGCAAGCCCAGCATAACCGGACCAGAATCAACCCAGGAGGAAAGGAAGCCCCCCTGGCACCCACCTATTACTCCAGGGGTTACTAGATCACCATCTCCCGGGTGAGAATGGTGTTGTTTCCCCCCCGTGGAAACTGATAAGAACAGATACTACACTTGATCTTAGCCAAAAGGCAGAAGAACAGATATTGCACTTGATCTTAGCCAAAGGCCGAGTATGCCTCTCTAGCTTAAATTCTCAGCTTTGATATGAGTGCATCAGTAGACATTTAGCTTTCTTCTGTGCTGCATTATGGAGAATGAAACAGTGGCAAGAGGGACTCTTGGGTTCCCTGAGACATGTAGGGAACTATTGGGTAACTCAGCTCTCCAATGTCCACCTGTATCTGAAACATACATTTTGGGTCGACTTACTATTTTTACTCTTTTTTTTTTTATACACAGCTGCTTATTCTGCAGCCTAAATCTGTTTTATCCATTCTTCAGTACGGTGACATGTGACTGAATCAGAAGCTCCTCACACCATTGTTCAATAAAGTTCTCAGGAACTTACTACGCTAACCTCTTTTCCTTTCTTTTGCCGAGACCTAGGGCTATTTCCTACAAGCTGAGTGAGTAATATATAATCACTTCAGCTGAATTAGCTAACAATTCTTGCTGACAAATACTGTACACACTGGAACCATTAGAATGATGCGGTCTATTGAAGTGACAAATGTTTACGTCTCAGTGTAAATCTTCGCTCACAACTCTGTCAATAGACTTGAAAACAATGCTTTCCTCCGGCAGCATTCATTCTTTGACTGATTATCTTGCAGTCGTTCAGCTAGCATACTGACTGCACTGCCTCGATGTATAGAAAGTCCTTAAAAGATCAGCTATAAATCTATAAGAGATACATGGGAGATAACAGGTAATGATCTAAAAGTGAAAGCTTTAAAGAACAAAGTAAGAGCTCATTCGCTGGGCTGTTTCTGGCCTTACACCCCCCAGATCAGTGTATTTTTGGAGCAAGTGATTCTGATCAGGAAGCCTGTACAGATGAATGGCAGGATGATACTGTGTGAGGCTTTATGCATTTAATGACTTAAGGATCAGATGAACAGCCCTGTATGCAGAGTGTTTGCATCCAGGGCTGCTCATCTGTTCCAAACCACATGTAATTACTCCATGTGCGATTACATTGGGACAGCCACAGAGCCTCTCAGCCTGTTTGTACTGATTTGTACTGGTTAAGTGGCCGCAGCTAATCGAAAACACCTGACCACACATCGTCGCAGAAATACGCTTATCTGGGAGGTGGATGACCATTGACGGCCATTTGACTAAGCTATTACACTAATAACATGTTGAATAATAATAATATACTATATGGTCAAATGTTTGTGGACAACTGAATTTCAAACCTATATGAGTTTGTTAGACATACCATACCCAAGTGCTAGAGCCAATTGCTCTGCGTTTTGTGTGCATAGAGGCAAAAATGAACATTCTTTGTACATTTTTTTTCAAATCGAATGTAGTTAAATGTAATACCGCATTGTGGCCACTAGATGGAGATGAGGAGCACAGGAAATACATGTTTATTTCTAGGGATGCAATACCGATACCCCAATACCGGAATTTCTGGTCAGAGGGAGATTTCCTCTGAATGGCCGCAATGGAACATAAAGCCGGCTTCCTGCCCAATCAGGAAGCCGGGTGGAAGGTAATGACCCACTGCCCGGCTTCCTGATTGGCAAGGAAGCCGGCTTCCCAGCCAATCAACATCACGCCAGCCAAACAGCATGGAGCCGGCTTCCTGGCCAACCAGGAAGCCGGGAGGTGGATAATGACTGTTGGCTCAATGCTGATTAGCTGGAAAGCCTGCTTCCCTGCCAATCAGCATTGAACCGGCCAAACAGCATGGAGCTGGCTTCCCGGGCAATCAAAAAACACGCAGTCCGGCTTCCTGATTAGCCAGGAAGCCGGCTCCATGCTAGCAGAAGATATCGGCAAGTACCGAAAGATAAATATTGGTACTCATACTCGACACCGAAAAAACGGTATAGGTGCATCCCTAATTATTTCCTATGCTTCCCAGCCCCATCTAGTGGCCATAAAGAGGTATTACATTACATTACATTCAGCCTAAAATGAAAATATTCTAAGCATGTTCAATTTTGCTTCTATTTGCACAAAATTACCTTCTTAAAGATTCACAGAGTGAATGGCTCTGCAAATTGTTTATAAATACACCCCATATTCTTTCATTAATTTCTCTTTATCGTATATGTTCAAAAGGTAACACAAAGGAATACATTACAGAAAATAAGCATCTAATATCTAATAAATATAAAATATATAAAATCTTCAATTGTTTTATTTAAACTCTATAGTATGTAGTATAGTATATGACCGCACAAATCCTCTTGTACCTCATATAAGTTGTATTTATTCAACCTGCTTTATAGTAGCAATATAAAAAGTAAAAATAAGCTATTACTGTAATAAAAGTGAACCAAAACTTTCCCTTAATACATAATGTATATTTCCATTTCCAATAACAGCACCTGCAATGAATGATCTCAAGGGCCGCCAAGCCACAACCACCCATACAATGTAAAATAATTTGTCACTAAACATTTTTTTTGTATCAATTTCCTAAGCCAGATGTATGTCAGCAGCATTCATATTAATTCTGCCAAATATTCCCATTTAATGAGTTTTGCTGAATTAATTCGAGGAATGTCTCCTCTAATTTATGGAATAATACGGGCACACAGCTCTGAAGCTAAGTTGGCAAAGCGTGTACAGCTAGTTAAAACCATTGAAGATAGGAGAGGGATAATTAAAATGGTAAGGGTCAGGTTCATCAACATACATTTCAGGAGTTTAATTCACAAACGGGGATTCATGTTCAGATCAGGATTTTGGAATTCTGTTAAAGTTTGGGCTTTGGATTAACTGTCCATTAAATCCTATTTCTTAAAGTGGAACTTCAGCCAAATCCTTCTTTGAATCAGTGGCTGATGGATGCTGTGCTGTAATGCTTGGCTCTCTAGGAATAGTCATGGAATATAGCCGGCTTAGTGTAAATTCACCAATAGAAGCCACTGTTCCCTTAAGGCAAGATGGCCTACTGGTACATGCTTTCCCCCAGGATCTATAAACAATGTACACTGGTCAGGCCATATAGGAAGCTGGGCAAGGACAGAACAAAGAATACTTTTGGTACTTGAATTACAGATGCCCATACAGGATAGCTGGGACTAGTGCCTCTGCAGGAACATAGACAGTGGGATATGTAAAAGGGTCGGGTTAGGCGGCAGGCATAGATGTGGTCAATATAATAGGCAAAGGGTCAGTCCAGGCAGCAGGCAGAAACATGATAATTAAACAGGCAGAGAGTCAGTACAGACAGCAGACAGAGACATGGTCAGTATACAGGCAAATGGTTGGTCCAGGCAGCAAGAAGAAGCATGGTCATTAAACAGGCAGAGAGTCAGTACAGACGGCAGACAGAGACCTGGTCAGTATACAGGCAAATGGTTGGTCCAGGCAGCAAGAAGAAGCATGGTCATTAAACAGGCGGAGGGGCAGTTCAGGTGGCAAGCACAGATGTGGTCTTTATGCAGGCAGTCCAGGCAGCAGGCATTTCTTAAAAGCAAATTCCACCTTTGTGACCATCTTTCATTTTACACCACTTTTTAGTCCGCAGTGCCCCACCTCCAAACCCCTTCCCCTTACCGCAGTGTTCTTCTCCCCACAAGATTCTGTTCAGATTTGACTTTGAAGGTCGGTATGGACAGAGGCTGGGAGAAACAATCTGCAGGAGCCTAACATTGCACCCGCAATCCACCAATATTCACTGTTGCCACCCTTTCAAGACTCACATATATATATTTTTTTATTAATGTGTGTGCATTTATTAATATCTTTGAAAAGGTGGACTGTGCCTTTAAGTGTGGTTTGTTCGTGAACTTAAAATGATCCCAAAGTCCACATACAGGACCCGAATGATTCACTTTTTCCATTAATGCCCAACATACTGGCGAAGTTTATTAGAATCCCCATAGCATTCAGGAATACTCTATTTTTAGATCTGTTCATTGATGTGGTTAATCTGGGACATAAAAAAGTCAGAAATGGGTCATCTTGCCTGTGAAAAAGGAAACCACTAATTCCTCCAGGCAAAATAAATAGTAGTGAGTTTATTTAATAAATATGAGTCACATGATTATAAACTTTATATAGTTTTATCTCTTCTTACAATTGCAAAGTCCCAAAAGAGGTAGAAAAATCAGATGCACAAGATAAAAGTGTAAGTAAAACCTTTTCAGTTTCTGCATTGTGGTAATTGAAGTAGATGTAAACCCTAAGTGGATGGAATTTAAGCATTGCATATCATACATGTCATTGTTTTTGTTTGTCTATAAATACTGTTTTTACTTTTTTTTAATTCTCTGTTGCATTTCAGTTATGCTAATCTCCTGTAGTCTCCTTCAGCCACTTCCTGTCTACATGCACATGCTCCAGCGTTGGTTGCATATATTGCTCTGGACCGGCTTCCTGATAAGGGTAGACCATACATGATCAATTTAAATTGGTAAGGAAGCTTGAAGTCTCCACAATACAGGGATAGTTGGAATTGGCATTGAAAGGCAGTTGTCACACCATAATAGGAAGTTCCTGAACAAGAACCTTTATGGCAGGATCAACAGCTATTATTTTGTAAGGTATAGGAGCAGAAAATCAGTGGAGATATCATTTGACCCTTTCGCTGCTGACGACATAACTAATACGTTGGCAGCAGCACTGGCATGTACATAGACTTCCGACTGCTTTAGTTAGTTTACATTCTTACTACCAGCTGCCAGCTTTCTGTTAGAACTGATTCATTTTTACATGCACAGTAATGTGTTACACCCACCTGACACTGCCCCCACCCCGCCATGTCCAAGGCTCACCTGTCCCTCCTGGGTGCCCAGGACCTTAACAGTGGGTGGGCATCAGGACATAGCTTTGCCCCTCCCTGTTAGATTGTAAGTCATCACAGGCAGGGCCCTCCTTATCATCTTGTGTTGAATTGTATTGTGATTGTAATGTCTTCCTTATATTGTAAAGCGCTGTGCAAAATGGCTATTGCTATTTGAAAGAGCCAATAGCAGGCTGGCTATTGCTCCCAGCAATGAAGTTAAAAAAAAAAGTTTAAAAAAATAAAAAGTTAAATAAACTAAAATTAAAAATCCCCCATACAATTAAAGGCCCCAGCCCCTGCGAACACACGCATTTAAAACAAAAACATAACATAAAACATTTTTTTTTTAAATACTCACCTGATTCCTGGATCCACCGACAAGTGCAGCCTCCCGTCTCACATGCTGTCAGAAGCTGCATACAGCGTGTGCTGGTTACTACTTAAACTGGCGCACTGTGTGCACCTTCTGAGAAGATACGCTATGAGTGTAGCGGGAGCTATGCAAAATGCGCAGCCGGCTTCCCCGCTATGCTAATAGCGTATCTTCTCAGAAGCTGCACACAGCGCGCCGGTTTAAGTAGTAACCAGCACACGCTGTATGCAGCTTATGTCACAACCGCAGGGCGCAGATGCCATCCGCAATAAATCAGCTCTCGGCGCCCAGCGGTTGCGACATGCAATGAAAATTATTAGAGACCCCCCAGATCTGACTGTGGTATCTTATGTGCCCCCCCTATATATTGTTCCTAGAGTCGCCACTGGTGGCAGGAGATCAGCAAACATCCAGTCACTAATCTCACCAATCACTGTTCTGTGAATAAATGAACCTGGAAGCGCTCAGCTCTGAGCACTTCTGGGTTCACTGCAATCAACCATTGGCTTTTGTGGCTAGGAAATCAGCCTCTTGCAGTCCCTGTACAGCAGAGCTCAGAGATGGGGTGGTAAAAGTAGCCAAGCAGGTGGGTTGCACTGCAAGAAGTATGCTGATAGGAGGAAAAAACATCTCCTTTCACTGTCCAATCACAGGATGGGGGTGGGGGGACCTGTAAGTGAAAGTGAAATTGCAGCAGAGTAAGGTAAGGTCCCCTCCCCTACCAGGCAGGACTGTGGTCCACAGCATAGCTGTGTGAATTTAGGAACTTGATGAGCAGAACTGCAAATCCTTTGAGAGGTAAAACAGCCCCCATATATGTATTTCATCTGTGTATTTAGCTATTTTGTGATGCCCTTACTCCACTATATTCCGATTGCAACCTCTTTTCCATACGTTCCTCCACAGGTGGGTCTGCGCCTCGCGTCCCTCCCAGGTATCCTTTTACTTTGTTTTGTTTGAGAATCTCCGTCTCTCTTTGCTGTGACATGTTCGATTCCCGACTGTTGAAGAAACGCTGCAGGTTACATTCTTTGCTGGGAACTTGTGCCGAGTACAGCCACGAGGATAAGGATCTGAATAATTCAATACAAATTGGCTGGTATACAGAAGAATGTCATTTTGCTCAAGAGTAAATATTTAAATGCCTTAAACCTGGCTCTGAAAATACTACCATCCCGAGAGTAAAGACTGCTCTGTAACCCCTTCACTGTCAGTCAAAAGAGAGAGAAATGCATGGAATGGCTCCCCCATGAACGCCCCTTGGCATCTCGTGTATTAAATCCCTTTTCTGGGCAAAGAAAAAACCTACCCCCACACTGCAAAGGTTATGTGCTCATTTTTTCTGGTGAATGCAATTGAAGCTGTTTTGCTCACCTAATCCTCAGTCCCACTGTGGTCAGGGCTCAGTTCTTCTCCCCCACAGGATGTTGTACTGTCCCTTGGAGTCCTGACATCTAAAGCAAGTCAATGGACTTGCATAATAAGTAATAACGTCAGCGGTCCTTCGAACGCTGTAGCCCAAGCAGGGGCGTAACTAGAAACCACAGTGCCCCATAGCAAAATTTTGGGATTTCTAGTTACACCCCTTGCAGAGCCCATCTGAGATCCCAAACAGCTCACCTGAGAGTGACCCTGCAGAGCCCACCATAGACTCTCTATGGTGGGCTCTGCAGGGTCCCAGGTGGGCTGGTCACAAACTGGCCCTCATCTTACCTGTCAGTTCCAATCCGCTGTCAGCAGCATAAGACTGGCAAGTTCCCAAGTGTGAAGATGAGGGCTGTGTCCTTTGTAATCCAGCGGAAATAAGTAGGCAAGGCTGACACTAGGTGTTTAGGATTTTAGAAACTGCAATTCGGATTTCAGATGCTTCCGAATTTACGAATTTCAGGAAAATTCGTATGAATTTCGATTCGTAATGAAACGAATCACACATGTCTAACTAGCACTGTGTTGTCAGCTCAAGCAGAAAGGTAGGAGTTCACTATATATTTGGCACATGTGTACTTGCAGAGAGTTTCAAGGGATAAAATAAACACAGGGAAATGTGCATGTATTGCAGAAAGGTTGCATTGACATACACTTTAGCATAGACTTGCAAGGGACCGTCTTCTTCTGGTAGGCCTGAAAACAAGCAACAATCAGCTATTTCATAGAGATATAAAACAGAAGCCAACACCTTGCTGCTTGCTTTTTGCATAACCACTACTTTTGTTTTATGGACAGGTGCCCTGGGTATCTATAACTAGTCTGTGAATTGTATGTCACCTAGGCTGAAATGTGGAAGGGGCCACAGGAACCTGGAATTACTGTCCGTCATCTCCTACATGAGTCATGCTCTTGCACTGCAGCTATTGCAGGTGGATGGATTTCTCAGAGACCTCCAGTAAATGCCATGAGGAACAGGATATCGAAATCCCTGCCAGCTGGAGAGAAATTACCGTAAGTGACCATTACCCTCCTGCTTATTTAAGGAGAGGAAAATCAGGATATGGAATTATTGTGTTCAGTTGGTGAATGTTTGTGTGCCAAAACATTCTTTCTGGGGGACAAATTTATGCTGATCTTTTATCTCTATTTATTGCTTTTAAATAAAACCTTTTATCCACAACCAAAGATATGTCAGACTTTTAAGGTATCCACTAAGACAAAATGTCTTTGCATGAAACAAATGTATCTTTATCATTTAAATACAAATTTCCTCCCATAAAACCAATGAGCATTGGATAAAAAAAATGTATATCATGAAAATGTCCATAGTTGGTCCTGTGCATATAAAAACACATCACCTTTATCCCGTGTGAGTTTGTATAATTGTCATTCAATACACAAATCAAATCATTTCTTTGTTGTGCTGTGCTTGCACTCACTCACTCACTAAATACCAAAATGTTCTCAGACGGGATATTCGCTACGCGTTTCGTGGAATAAACTGCTTCATCAGAAGCATTTGTGGTGGTAGCATGTGCAAGGTGCGTACCAACTCCCTCCAGAATTGTCTGTCTAAACATCCCCAGTGACCCCCAGGCCAATAAAAGAATATGCCAAGTGCTCAGTAGATAAGCTCTGTAATATATATTTGAGATCACTATACAACCCTTGCAGGTGTGTGTAAGGGGACTACAAAGAAATGTTACCGCCTTGACTGGTCATATTTGTTTGTACTATTGGTGCACCGAAATGAAAATTTCAAAACCAAAACAAAACCGAAATGAAAAAAAATGTATGGCCGAAACCGAAAATGTTTTTTTTCTAACCTTTTCACATTTTAAAAAATATTTTATTTTTAATTATTTTTTATAAACTTTTACATTTGTTTTGTATTTAATTTGTATGCATTTATTTATATTAAACTAATGGGCTGAAAATCTCGGCTTATACTCGAGTATATACGGTACTTTACTGTTTACTGTTACTTTACTGTAAACTGTAATTTATTTATATTCATTTTTTTTATTTTTTTTTACTTTACTGTGGGGGGCTCTGGGGAAATTTTAGGGGTCTAAACAGATGTAAAACTGAACTCCATTCACAAAATTATCATTGCAATTTATTTCTTAATAGCCACAAAGGATATAAATCCACTCTATGTGCACCAACTGCTTTTGCAAACCTTGAAAAAGTAACAGTGACACCATCACTGTGCTGTACATAGCCAGCACAGAGAGCAGTGCTGTGGGAGGGGCCCATCAGGCCCCACCCTCTACAGAATAACTACAGGAGGGGGCGGAGACAAGACCAGCCACCCTGCACTAGAAGAGACCGGTCTTTATTACAGGAAGCTCCTGTACAAAGTTTCACTCTGGATTACTGCACACATCTGGAAGAAATACACAAAGCACACAAAGAAATAAAGTAAGAATACATGAAGAATGGATACAATGTTAGACTGCTGCTTTCGCTTTGCTTTATCCAATAGCAGATTAGCTATTGCACCCGCCCACTGCTGCTGTCAATCAGCAGAGGGAGACCTGAAGTTCTCCATCAGGTCCTCTTCTAGTGATTGACAGCAGCAGAGGGCCAGCTTGATATTGGATATTGCAAATTGAACTAGCCAATAGCAATCTAGCTATTCATTCCTAGGCTGTTTTTTTTATTTTTTCTGACGGCAGCAGCTGTCAGAATCCAAACAAAAAACCAGCAGATAGCAAAGAAGCTATTGATTTCGGTGCTATCTGCCATCATTTTTGGGGGATGCTGTCTCCCCAGCGGATGGGGGCGGGGGGCTAGTGGACATCTCCCTGAAATGAGAAGGGCACCTCCCTGAAATTTCTTTACATGGACCCTGTATATGGGTCCATGTATTTTGAGGCTTAGGCCGGAAATAGGGACAGGCTGACATATTCAGTTTCTTAGTGATATAAAATATCAACACAAAAAAACAAATTAGACCAAATAAATCAGGAGACTCTTCACTTACCCGATGACAATAAATTCAGCTTCAGCTGCTTAAAAAGACCCTAAGCTGCCAGAGCAGATAACTGGTACTGGACTTATTCCAGGATCCTAGACCACTGTGGAACATAGATACTATTCACATTGTCTGTAATCCGAGATCCCCACTCAAGAGCCCGGATTAGAGGAAATATTTTGGCCGTACCTGCTGGTACAAAAAAAGAAGAAAAAAATGTAGTGACTGCACAGATAACGTGTCCATGTATCATTACATGTCCTGTCACTGAATACAATTAAAGCTGAACACCAAGCACACAGCTAAATGCACAACTGAAATACCGTATTTGCCGGCGTATAAGACGACTCGGCGTATAAGATGACCCCCTACTTTTTGTGTTAAAATATAGGTTTTGGGCTATACTCATCGTATAAGACATCGTATAACCTCCATGGCGGTATTCCCGAGTGTGGCTTGGGGTTAATCTTCAGTACCATAAGCGCTAACCCCGAGCCACACTCGGGATTACAGTCTCTTACCTTATCCACAATCCCCGTCTTCCGTCCCTTGCGAGCGTCCGTGTCGCAGGGGGGCGGAACCGGGGCAATTTTAAAAGTTAAAAGAACAAAAAATAGAACAAAAAACTTAAAAAATAAAAATACAATCATCAGACCGCCAGGGAGGCTAATCCGTCAGCCCGCTGGATGTGTGGTAATACTGTATGTACGGTAGCTTCGGCTACATACAGTATACCGCGCTGAGCCAATCACGGCAGGCTTTGTATTAATGAATATAGGCTTTGTATTCATTAATACAAAGCCTGCGTGATTGGCTCAGCGCGGTATACTGTATGTAGCCAAAGCTACATACAGTATACAGTATACTACATCCATACCCGGCATATAAGACGACCCCCGATTTTCGGGCAATGTTTTTAGGTCTCAAAACCCGTCTTATACGCCGGCAAATACGGTATGTATATATAGGAGTTTTTCTTTTAATCTGTGTTTTATAAATTTGTCCAGCCAGTCCTGAGATTTACACAGCTCTCCCAGACAGCAGAGTAACCTGAGTTGGTGACCTGACTTTCTACTGCAGATAAGCAATACAGTTTGGTCACCTCCCAGCACCCATTCATAGGGCAAAATAAGAGCAAAAAAAAACTGATGAGCTCATCTCTCTGCTCTCTTATACTGTCAGCACATGTGCAAGCGGTACATGTAACTGGCTCCTAGTGGCTGGCCTGGCCTCTTCAAGTCTCAATGCTGCCGTATAGGGCATTACAAGATAGCATGTCAGATGCAAGTACTTGCTCCAGGAGCATTTAAAACAGAACCCCGGGCAGAACTTTTATCAACCCTTGCACTGGGGCTACCCCCGCACTGCAAGGGTAAAATGCTCATTTTGGTCTAGGGAGGAAAATAATAAAGTTATATTCACCCAAAATACAGAAAAGTAAAAATAAGAGAAGCTCTATAAATACACCTAATTGTTCTCAATGCATCCATCTCAACTACTGTACACAGGAAGCATCTTCTTGTGCCTCTAGGAAAGGTAATCCATGGGAAATGTATCAATGACTCCCTTGGAGCTGCTGGATTTTAGGCACTCCTAGCCTTTCTATTGGCTGCACGCAGGCCCTCACCGACCCACCAATGGTGACCAAATTACAGAAATTCAGTCCATCAATCTTCTCTTGCAAAATGTATTGGCTCAGTGTCCAGGGAAGAGAGGGCTGAGGATACAGGATGCCCAAAAACAGTAGTATTGTTGCCTCTGCTACAGGATAACGTAGAACGGGGTCGTCCATACAGCCAACTACCTTGGAATTGCTTCAGCCCCTCTGTCAGGCTAGTAGTGGACCTTTAAACTGAGACCAGAGATGGACTAAGCAGATCTTTTCTGAAGGTGTTCCCCCTCAGTAGCTATCTTCCTTTGTTCCCAGGTCCTGGCATAGGCCAACTTCCAATCCTTGGGCCTTAGCTCTGGAACTATAACCTCGCCAAAAACAAGACTGGATGGCAAGGGACCTCTGGACTCTTCTCACCCTTCCTAGGCATCAGGCCAGGAGGAAATGACTGAATCCTTCACACACACAATCAACCCCTGACACAAACAATTTCATGGGCTTAGGAGAAACCCAACAAACAAATAACAAGGGAGCTTAGGGGCCCAAAAGAGTCAATTCACACCAACCGAGCATTAAAGCACCAGTTCTATGCTAGCATTTACTCATGGGCATTTATGGGGGTTCTCAAAGCGTTTCAGAACGGTTTACAAGAGTTCCGCAAGCATTTTATGAGCATTTTTTAAGCGTTTTGAAGCATATTGAGGTGTTTTTGGACAATAGAAATGCTTGTAAGAACTTGTAAGACGTGTTTACGAGTGTTTTACAAGCACATGGTGCAAGCTTTTCCATAGGTTAGGATGGGAGTTGACAACAGCTGAGCATGCTAGAGAAATGCTTACGAGAAATTTTCATAACTAGAGGTGCACCGAAAATGAACTTTCAAATCGAAAATAAAAAATTTGTCAGAAACCGAAAAACATTTTTTTTCTAATCTTAAACATTTTTTTTTAAATATTTTATTTTAATTAATTAATTATTTTTTTGACTTTATCGGCTACATACAGTATACCGCGCTGAGTCAATCACGGCAGGCTTTGTATTAATGAATATAGGCTTTGTATTCATTAATACAAAGCCTGCGTGATTGGCTCAGCGCGGTATACTGTATGTAGCCAAAGCTACATACAGTATACAGTATACTACATCCATACCCGGCATATAAGACGACCCCCGATTTTCGGGCAATGTTTTTAGGTCTCAAAACCCGTCTTATACGCCGGCAAATACGGTATGTATATATAGGAGTTTTTCTTTTAATCTGTGTTTTATAAATTTGTCCAGCCAGTCCTGAGATTTACACAGCTCTCCCAGACAGCAGAGTAACCTGAGTTGGTGACCTGACTTTCTACTGCAGATAAGCAATACAGTTTGGTCACCTCCCAGCACCCATTCATAGGGCAAAATAAGAGCAAAAAAAAACTGATGAGCTCATCTCTCTGCTCTCTTATACTGTCAGCACATGTGCAAGCGGTACATGTAACTGGCTCCTAGTGGCTGGCCTGGCCTCTTCAAGTCTCAATGCTGCCGTATAGGGCATTACAAGATAGCATGTCAGATGCAAGTACTTGCTCCAGGAGCATTTAAAACAGAACCCCGGGCAGAACTTTTATCAACCCTTGCACTGGGGCTACCCCCGCACTGCAAGGGTAAAATGCTCATTTTGGTCTAGGGAGGAAAATAATAAAGTTATATTCACCCAAAATACAGAAAAGTAAAAATAAGAGAAGCTCTATAAATACACCTAATTGTTCTCAATGCATCCATCTCAACTACTGTACACAGGAAGCATCTTCTTGTGCCTCTAGGAAAGGTAATCCATGGGAAATGTATCAATGACTCCCTTGGAGCTGCTGGATTTTAGGCACTCCTAGCCTTTCTATTGGCTGCACGCAGGCCCTCACCGACCCACCAATGGTGACCAAATTACAGAAATTCAGTCCATCAATCTTCTCTTGCAAAATGTATTGGCTCAGTGTCCAGGGAAGAGAGGGCTGAGGATACAGGATGCCCAAAAACAGTAGTATTGTTGCCTCTGCTACAGGATAACGTAGAACGGGGTCGTCCATACAGCCAACTACCTTGGAATTGCTTCAGCCCCTCTGTCAGGCTAGTAGTGGACCTTTAAACTGAGACCAGAGATGGACTAAGCAGATCTTTTCTGAAGGTGTTCCCCCTCAGTAGCTATCTTCCTTTGTTCCCAGGTCCTGGCATAGGCCAACTTCCAATCCTTGGGCCTTAGCTCTGGAACTATAACCTCGCCAAAAACAAGACTGGATGGCAAGGGACCTCTGGACTCTTCTCACCCTTCCTAGGCATCAGGCCAGGAGGAAATGACTGAATCCTTCACACACACAATCAACCCCTGACACAAACAATTTCATGGGCTTAGGAGAAACCCAACAAACAAATAACAAGGGAGCTTAGGGGCCCAAAAGAGTCAATTCACACCAACCGAGCATTAAAGCACCAGTTCTATGCTAGCATTTACTCATGGGCATTTATGGGGGTTCTCAAAGCGTTTCAGAACGGTTTACAAGAGTTCCGCAAGCATTTTATGAGCATTTTTTAAGCGTTTTGAAGCATATTGAGGTGTTTTTGGACAATAGAAATGCTTGTAAGAACTTGTAAGACGTGTTTACGAGTGTTTTACAAGCACATGGTGCAAGCTTTTCCATAGGTTAGGATGGGAGTTGACAACAGCTGAGCATGCTAGAGAAATGCTTACGAGAAATTTTCATAACTAGAGGTGCACCGAAAATGAACTTTCAAATCGAAAATAAAAAATTTGTCAGAAACCGAAAAACATTTTTTTTCTAATCTTAAACATTTTTTTTTAAATATTTTATTTTAATTAATTAATTATTTTTTTGACTTTACTGTCAGGGGCTCTAGGGAAATATTAGGGGTCTAAACAGACCCCTGATATTTTCCTTTTGAAAAAGAAAATGAGATTGAGGACACAGAGTCCTCAATCTCTTTTCCTGCAGCACCTGTTATGAATGAACAGGAATCCTCTATTCTCCTCTCCATTCATAAACTGTGGATATAGTAGGAGTTACTATGTCCACAATCATGAATGAACAGGAAGTGATGTAGAACACTTCCTGTTCATTCATAATTGGGGACACAGTAAACATACTATATCCTCAATTATTTACAAGCACTCAGCGATTAGCTTGATCGTTGAGTGTTTGTAACCAGCTTTCCATCCTGACTCCTTCGGCTGCCACAGGAGACTGAGTTGGCAGTGCGGGAGGAGAACTCAGCCTCCTGCGACATGGCTGACAGCGGACTCCTCCCCTGCACTGCTGGCTTGGCCTCCTGTGACAGCTATCTCCTCCCCCACACGGCTCTCCATCCTGAGTATCTGCCTGCCAAGCTCTCCTCCCACACCTCCCTGCTCGGCCTCCTGCGACAACAATAATGACAGTGGCCCTGTGACAGTTTATTTACTCCTCACTGGATGCTGCTCTGTGTCAGAGGGGACACAGAGCAGCACCCAGTGGGGAGGAGAGAAACTATGGATGCACCACAATTTCGGCCGAAAAATTGTACTTTCTGTATTTTGCCCAAACCAGTGATGTCCCTGGTTGCCAAGAACTTAGCAGGATGATGGCAAGACGGTCTCAAGCTGCTAAGAGCTTGGCGGGGAGATGTGTATGGCCCTTACACATCTCCAGTTCTGGTTCTTAGCAACCTAGGATGCGCTGGCTGGAAAAGGGGAGCGGGCGGCAAACTGCAAACATTGTGCAGCAGAGCTGCCATGGTGCTTTGCCTGCGGCCCTCCCATCTGACCCACAGAGATGCCGATTGGGGCAACAGCCTCGGGCTGCCTCATTATAGTGACGACCCTGGCTGCAATGCTCAGGTGCTAACAGGGAACATGTTGGTAGGAGGAGAGAACAGAATGACATAAATCAGATGTATTTATCTGCCTGCTGCTTCTCCTTCAGTGTCGATTCACAGGCTGGGGGAGGCACAAGACCTAGTTGTATTACTTAACTGCAGTAGAGAGAAAACAGGTCTCCAGGCTAACTTTGATGTGTGACTGAGTTGTGTAAATCTCAGGACTGGATAGACAGAATACAAACCCTCTTGCAGATAACAGCTCCCATGTATGAATCTCATCTCTGTATTCAGCTTTTTGCCTGGAGTTCTTCAATAATGACCCGGCCTCTGTCCCTGACTCAATTAGGGCACATTTCATTAATATACTTCAAGGTTTCTCCGGCAGTGTACAGTAATACTATTTTCCCAAGCACTAAGAGGAGACACGCAGACAAAGTGAATATCATTCTTCCCCTCACCATAGAAACTTCTCTGCCTGTGGAAATATGTTGGACCGTCAATTGGAAGACTGAAAGCAATGCTTGTTGGGTACCAGCCCTGCTGCAGCCAAAGCCAAACAATTTTACTCGCAGAGAAAGACCTTCACACTTCCCATTGACTTCTGCTTAATGCCTCGAGAATTAATGGCGGTCAACAGTGCACCGTGTGTACGCGTCTTACCAAATCATCATCATCAACTCATCATCCAGCACTCAGCAGTACCTTCTAAATGACAATGAACACCTAGGGGTATATTCATAAAGCAGTGAATGTGACTTTCACCAATCACTGTCATTTAAACTGCCCTCATTGTTCTTGAACACTCCCCCCCCCCCCCCCCCCCCCCAAAAAAAAAAGTCACCACCTGGATTTCGGGTAGTGTTATGATTTGGGATTACTTCAGTTATTCAGGTCTAGGTTCAGTAACATTATGTGCCCAGAAATAAATGTGCAGCGGTGCGTTCCTCCTCACACCCGCTGCTGAGTCAGTGGCAGCCAGCAGCGGACGAGGAGGGGCCCGGCATCAGAAGCGGAGGAGGAGGCGGGCCCAACAATGGAAGAGGAGTAGGCGCCCGGCGACTGAAGAAGAGGAGGGGCCCGGTGACGGAGGAGGCGGGGCCTGCCAGCAACCATGGAGCGGGGCTGACAGGTAAAAGGTGTGCAGCACACCTGAGAGTGACCCTGAAGAGCCTACCATAGAGAGTCTTTGGCGGGCTCTGCAGGGTCACTCTCAGGTGGGCTGTGTGGGATCTCAAGTGGGCTCTGCAAGGGGCGGAACTAGAAATCACAGGGCCCCATACAAAATTTTGCTATGTGGCCTTGTGATTTCTAGTTACGCCTCTATTTCCATCAATGGATTTTTTCTTCCTTTCTGTATATATTTCTTTGCATTATACTGTATGTTGTGATTAAGGAGGCTGTGACCAGGTCTGTCCAGGTTAGTTGGTTGTTGTTTCTTGTCATTACCTTGGTCAATGGTAACAGAAGAATCAGCTAAGTATACAGCATGCTTGTCAAGTATGTCCTCGAATTGGCATGGAATGTGGCATCATTCTCTGCACAGCCAACGTAAGTCTCAAAAATAGCTTTTATATGTTACACGGCTATTCAAACGTCTTCTTCTTTTTTTCTTAACTAACACTATTTTCACAGCAATTTTTCAGCATGCACAAAATGTCAAGTGTTAACAAGTGCATCACATTCTTTAGTGGAAAGTCATGAGGGCAGCAGTCGGATTATGGAAAATATTGGATCACCTCTTACACCAACACAAGTCTACGGAAGATGTCAACTGCAAATAACTACCTAATTTTTTTTTTTGTCGTAACAGACAAATTAAGTGATAGCCATCAGGACCGTATTGAACCCTTTTGCCGCTGTTTGTGTTCGCTGACATTGTTTGCTATGATTTATTGCCTTTAAGTGCACAAGATTTCCATTATGCAATAGTTGTTGTAGAGCTTATGTCATTCAGGTACACTTTGACAATTTCTTTCAGCGTGGTAAGCTGTATCCTGCTTGGCTAGGAATGCGATTACTTAAAGGGAATCCATATTCTTTTTGAAGTGTTTTTTGTTTTGAATGAGACGGTGTAACCAGTCAGGTTATAGCGAGTTGAGCCAAAAAGAACAAAAAAGTCCTCTGATAAAATATTGTGAAGTCCAAAAAGCATTCTTAAAAAAGGAAATAATTTACATGTCATGATTTCCATTGTAGAGCCAAAAACAAGAAGTTTCGAAGCATATGTGTAGCCAAAACTTTTTTTTTAATTCAATTTGAATTTTGTATTGAATAGAGCAGGAAAGGTTTGTATTGCTTTATCATTGCAAGCCTGAGGGAGGGAGCCACTGTATGCAGAATGGCAATGATTGCCAAGCACTAGAAATCAGATTTTTCCTGCATCTTACAATGTATCATAAACACTGTCGGGCTGAGTGATCTTCTGCCAAATTGTGCCTGTATAGTGGCTGTAATGTCACCACAAGTAGTGGAATTCTGGGGCACCACTCCTCCCACTGACCACTGACATCAGTGCTGGGACACCATTCATTGCACAGACCACTGACATCAATGCGTAGACAACATTTATCCCAATGACCACTGACTTCAAAGCTGGGGCACCATTCCTACCAATGACCATTCACATCAATGCTGGGGCACCATTTTCCCAATGGCCACTCACATTAATTCTGGGGCACTATTCCTCACAATGACCATTGACATCATTGCTGGGTTACCATTACTCCCACTGACCACTGACATCAATGCTGGGGCACCATTCCTCCCAATGGCCTCTGACATCAATGCTGGGGTACCATTCCTCCCAATGACCACTGACATCAATGCTGGGGCACTATTCCTCCCAATGACCACTGACATCAATGCTGGGGCATTATTCCTCCCAATGACCACTGGCATCAGTGCAGGGGCACCATTCCTCCCAATGACCAATGGCAATTATTACTTATTCAACTATGGCTATGTGTGTCCCACCCGGCATGCCACATCCATACACTGCCATTTGTGAAATTCAAACTGTGCCAGATAACAATGCCAAAACCCAGTGATATGATATTGGATGCACCCAAAACAACAATGCCAACTTCATCACAACTAAAACTAATATACCATCACCACGGATGGTCAGAGCTATGGCCCTTCAGAGCACCTGCACCCTTTTCTATTTTGGGTTGGCCTTTTTTTAGCACATCTGTAAGGTCATTTAAGGTGAACCCACTAAAGCAATATTTAATTTCTGCATTATATATTCTGCTCTTCATCCCTTTTGCAGCCTCTCCTAATGGAGCTTAGCAATTAGACAACAACTAAAGGAAGAAAGTAGGTGGTGATAAAGAGATAAAACGCAGCTAAGACTTCAATATTGAATCCTGATTGAATTTATTGTTTTGTTGTTATAATTTATATTTTTCCATCCTGTCATGCAGTCTGCAGTTCTCCTAACCAGCTGCTATCTTTGTACCGCTGGGATTTGTGCTGGTGCCTGGTGTAATTTCTCTGTTGGATCTGATCCACGCACTTGATGTTCCAAATTCACACCTCTTTTGGATAAATAATGTGCCCCTTACAGAGTACAAGCCTGTCGAAGTATAAATGCCAGAAGCCAGATTCTCATTGTTTCCAGTGAACAAGTTGAAGGGATGAAGAAGTAAAAATGAATAGCATGTGATGTAACAAGTGTGCTTATAAAAAAAATAGAAATAATTGGCTCCATGTAAAGCCCAATTCTGGCTTCAATGTTTTTATTCAATTGCCCAGCATTAAGAACAAAAAAGCAGCTCTTGCTCACCCTATTTCTAGCACCCATCTACTGCAGACTCACCACTCCGCAATCCAGCACCATTCCTCTTTTAGATTGAATAACATCCAGTGCTGTTCGGGATCTGTCCCAGTGGTTATGTCATGAAGCCATCCTAGACTCACAGGACAAATGTTTTAGAGGGTGGCCCTGGGTCATTTTTGAGGCGTCATTCTCTGCAGCATCCAAGACATGCCCACTGCTGGAGGAAGAAGGGGAGAAAGATGATCTTTGCTGTCAATCTACCAGACCAAAAACCCACTGAAAAAAGGAAAGTATACAAGCCTTAAATTAATACTGGGTGACGCCTCAAGGGGAATGGGGGCAGAAAACTGGTGGAGCAACCTGGAGTTGGGTTTATTACCAAAACTGTTATGCTACACTACACCTTTCATTCAACCTTTTAATTATTGCATATGGTATTTAGAAAATCCAGTATCAATGAAAAGTAGTAACACTTTTGGGTTTAAACAGTCATTTTTTTCACACGTATACTTCATGATCTGCGTAACTGTGGAAGCGGTTGGGGAGGGAAAGGTGTCCTTTGCCTAAATGCTTTGCTCTGAAAGGTTCCTCTCTTTGGGGGTATGCACTGTGTGTCTTGCAGTTATGCTCCTGTGTTGTCACCCTATTACACAGGATTCTGACGGAAAAAAATATGAGTGCCAATACTTTTTCTCAAGTACTCGCTGATACCAATTACTGATACCTTTTTTTTAAGTGTCATGTGACAGTTTTTCTAAAACAAATCCATTATACAGCAATGAAGACTACCATTAGCTATAGAGGACTACAAATCCCAGCAATTAATTATACAGCAATGCAGAATACCACCAGCAATAGAGGACTACAAATCCCAGCAATCTATTATACAGCATTGCAGAATACCACCAGCAACAGAGGATTACAAATCGCAGCAATATATTATATAGAAATGCATAATAATATGGAGCTATATATTCTGTGTTGCTCACCAGGCCTATGCGGCATCTCAGGAGGCTGTGCGGCGTCTGACCAGGGCTGTGCGGGTCTTAGGAGGCTGTGCTGGGTCTCACTAGGGCTGTGTGGGGTCTGACCAGAGCTGTGTGGTCTCACCAGGGCTGCATGCGGGTCTTAGGAGGCTGTGCGGGGTCTCACTAGGGCTGTGCGGTCCCACCAGGGCTTTGTGCAGTTTTCACCAGGGCTGTACGGTCTCACCAGGGCTGCGTGCAAGTGGGTGTGGTCTCACTAGGGCTGTGTGCTGTTTCACCAAGTCGTGTGCAGTCTCACCATGGCTGTGTGGTCTTACCAGGGCTGGGTGGTCTCACCTGGGCTGTGTGAGGTCTCACTAGGGCTGTATATGGGTATCACCAGGGCTGTGCGAGCGGGGGGAAGGGGGAGGAGATGTTCGGCCAGACCTGCACTGTATACAGCGGAGGACCTTACAGCAGCCAAATCTATTAAAAAAATTTAAAGTGCTGGTATCGACGGATAGTATTGGGCACTTGCCCAGTATTGGCACCGATACTGGTATCGGTGCATCCCTAGAAACTACAAGTAGTCATTTCAACGAACATTGCACAGGCATGGTCAGCTGTGGTCACCATCAAGAGAAATGGCATGCAGACATCACTGGAGTGCATGTAGACAGTATGTGGCTGCAAAGAGGCTGCAGGAGATATACAGCACTAAGATGCGATAAAGAGTGAAAAAAAAATGAAAACATGTCATTTTATTACTTTAAGAGTAGTTTAAGAAGTTTATTCATCGGCAAACATGTGGATTCATGAACACTAACAAACGGTAGTAGCAGGAACATGATAAAGTTATCAGTAGGTGAGATTGTACACCATAAAGGCAGGTAAACCTTGTAGGCAACAGCTATGACAGATGAATAGCCTGAGTGATGGAGGCCTCCACAGATGTCTACAGTAGACTGACTTACATTTTCAGCACCTTGCATTGAAAAGTGATGTGTCCCCAGGGAGGTCTACCTCAAATTCCGTTGGGAGTGTGGGAAACAGGACACTAATTCCAAAATACCAAAGGACATGTACATGATTAGGGCCAATGCCGAGTAAATCTTTTCACTGTTAACCTTTGTTTGGCCTTGAATGACCTGTCACGAAGATTATGCGTCTGATTTCCCTACTATACTCGCAGGAAGTGATTTTACCAATTTTCCCTGAGGGCACCTTTCAGAAGAAGAGATTGGAATCTCCGAGAGAGTAAGAGCATAAGAGGAAAGATGACCCAAGATTAACTTTAGTTATGTGAAGCAACTAGTTTGACCTCTACTCTGCCAGGTAAAGATGTATTTCTAGTTAAGACAGCTTTTTAAACTGGCCACACACAGTCAGATTTTGGTCTGTTAGATTGAAAACATTTATGGATACATAATGTAGTGTGAGGACCTACCTAAATATTACCCTCACTAAAGGTACCACTAGATGTGGGATGACAATTAATAATTTTCAGTTGGATTACACAGCAATTTGACGTCTAAGAGCAACTGCAGACACTGCTGGACAACAATTCCGATTAAATTTAGGCATTGGATAGGCTAGCATACTACTGTTTCTACAAGATACGTGGGCCTTAAACTGGCACTATCAACTTGCCCATTTAGACACCTCTCTAGTGCTTCCTTGAAACTGTTGTTGATTTCAGAGGGAGTGATGGCATCAACCCATTTGTCATGTAACAGAGATTGGGCCTAGGTATTGGCTACTAGGCCGAGCACTGCAACATGGGAATGAGCCACATGCTTGCCCATACCCAAATGTGCCTAAATGGGCAAGGTGACAGTGTCTTTTTAAATGTTTGTGCACATACAGTACCTTCCTTGAGCCATGCAATTGTATTTATGAAAGACACATTGGACCTGCACAACATTTTAATGTGAATGATTCGTTCTCAGCACATATTTTTGAGGTGGAGTTTTTAGTTTTTAACATCCATTTTTGAGTGTCATGGACTTTGCACATAAAAAGGTATATCTATGTGCTTAATTCAGTGTTTTATTGGCATGATATCAAGTTACGATTCTTTTTATGGTGATACCTTAAGGGGTTGGGTTACAGTTAGATCTAAGGGTTGTGTTATAGTTAATAGGGGTTGTGTTATAGTTAAATTTAGGAGTTAGGTAAAGGTTTAATTTAGGGGGTATGTTCAAGTTAAGGTAAGATAAGTTAAGGCAACGTAAGTTACGGCAGAATTTCTCACACAAATAATGTTTTTGGGTTCATTTAGGATGTCAAACTATTTAGTGCCCAAGTGGCTGTGCCATGCAACATCTTGCATCCATGGGAAAAAATACACCGAAACCCTCCCAAAGAAATGTCCCTTATATCAGTGCTAGGGTCCT
This sequence comes from Nanorana parkeri, assembly GCF_000935625.1. Classification (NCBI taxonomy): domain Eukaryota; kingdom Metazoa; phylum Chordata; class Amphibia; order Anura; family Dicroglossidae; genus Nanorana; species Nanorana parkeri. The sequence goes on along the minus strand of NW_017307538.1, from coordinate 194,691 downwards.
CATACACTGATTGTCTTTCAGTGCCCAATGCAAAGTGAGGGTAGCCTTGAAGGACCTGGTCTGGCCTGACAAACAGCATTGGGACAACACAGGTCCCTGCCTGATGTCACTTTGACTGGGCCAGCTGAACTAAGTATCCAGTTCAGTTGGCTACCAACAGAAAACAACAGCCTCTGACACTAGAATTGAGCCATCTGCCTTCCCTATCCTTTTTTGGGGGGAAAACGTTAGGCACACTTGAAGTTGCAAAACCTCAAACATAATGATAGACACAGAGGTTCAGAAATTCATCAGAGCTGCTGAAAATATTTTCGCCTGCAGATAGTATCAAGACTGGTCAATACAAAACCCTTGAAGCTGTAACAGTCCATGCTATGGGGCTTTCCCTTTACTGTTTGCTGCAAGCCACCCACCGCCTGACTGATCTATCCTAAAAGCTATATCTCAGGAGGATCTTTCTAACATCATCTGTGTCTGTTCTTGACAGAAACCTGATTGACAGGTTCCATTGGAACATTAGAAATAGTTTTCAAAATGATACACAAAGGGAGAGAATCTGATCCATTCCATGACAAAACAAGTGTCACCTAATTACTTTAAATCCTTTTCACTGCAGATGATGTGCCTTACGGGATGATAAGTTGATACAGACATGAAAGAGATTGCTACTTACATAAATGCCAGCGTGTCCTTATTTTTTCTACTCCTTTGCAGCCAAAATTCCTTTACTACACTTGATTCTTATATATCACTGAGGTATTTTTATATCACATTTGTCTTTGGCTTTAAAGGATCTTCATTTACCTTTTTCAGGATGACGGCAAGGCCTTCCTGCCAGAGTTTTTGGTGCAATCTCATTCTTTTTTAAGTTAACTATGCAATGTAAAATGAACAAAAAATCTATTGGACAGAATGCAACCTCCTTATGGCTGAGTTTGGTGGCAAGGGTTTGGAAACGTAACCACCAAAGTTCAAATGAGATAAAAGAGGCTGGAAGGTCAAACTAAAATGTATCCAAATTAAGGGATTGAAATTTACACAAGCAAAGGAAAAAACCTATAAACTCCATGAAGATAACTGCCCTGGTAGGTTCTGAACCTGGCATACGGAGCTGGGAGGCAAGAGTGCAAACCAAGGTTATCTTTTCTGTGCTGGAAAAAACTCTCTAATCGGGACAAACACAACAGTAAAAACCCAATAGTGTCTCTAACCAACACAAAACAAGACATTTTAGCTGAAGTTTTACTTTAAGGAGACATGGTTGGGGGCCATTTCTTTATAATGTTTATTATTTGCAATTGCAATATACCAGTAAGTCGATCTGGATTACGTTGATGCTGCCATAGATAAACCAGGGACCTATGATAGCCTTATGCTGGGCATATGTATGTACTATAATGAACGTTTCAACATACATATCTTTCAGATGTAAAATGCTGTCATGTACCTGGTGCGGGCCAAGTTGATGAGAGTGCTTTCCCTATACCTCCTGTCCAGTATTCCCTGGAGTTAGGATAGGCTATAGAAGGATGGGGAGTGGCACTAGGGTTTCCACCTTTTCTTCAAGCGAAACCCGAACACTCTAGCGACACGTGGACATATTTTTTGGGGAGAATGAGTCGTGGCTTATTCATATGTAAAGGAACCACCCATTAATATGTAAATATCACAGTTGAGACTATTTTCAGTGGGGGCCAGTAGCCCCTATCTTAATTTTGGTTTCCCCCGTCTGCCTGACATCTTGTGTCCAGGTTCCTGGTGCCATGAAACCCAGACACAACATTCAAAACCCGAACTGAATCCTGGACAGGTGGCAACCCTAAGTGACACAGGGGTCCATTAGTGAATCCAGATGCAGGCATTCTGGGAAGAGGCCAGGTAAAGAACCATGGTCAGGACAAGCAGGGTCAGGCAACAACCTGGCAGCTGCGGTATACAGACGGCAGGCAGGAGGCAAGGTCAAAGCACAGATATCCAGAAAGCAGGTCAGGTCGTGGACTGCAGAAACTGACAACCACTCAGCACCTTTCATCAGTGGTGCTTATGTTGATTAGGCCAACTGGTGCCAAAGGTTGTACAGCACATGCATGCTAATTCTCTAGCACGTGCATTAGTGAACATAGTCCTGCTTGCAGATGTATGCACCAATGTAACCCTATGCTGTAGGCCACATACACACAGACCTTCCTAACTAATGCACTTAACAAGTGCACATTAATAGGTTTGTGACATACTGTATGTATATGTATATGGCAGCAATATATTTTTATCATTAAAAAATGTACTCCAGTTCAGTGCCTTTGCCTATGTTGAAATAATGTAATTAGTCTGCTGCAGGCAGGAGGAAGCATGACCTCAGTCTCCTCTCCCCAGTATTAGACTGCAACATTGTAACTTTGTAGAAAGAACAAGGACTACAGCAGGGGTTGATATGTCTCAGTCATTTGTGTACACAACTAAGAATTGCACTGTTAATGGGATTTGCATGATTATGTCATCTCTAAACCAGTATCTCAGTTCAGGAAGTATCAGTATCATCCATGCTGACCCTAGATGATGCCTGAACAAAGACAGTGCCATTCTTCTGGAAAGAATGGAAGAAATATATGTGGTTAGGCCCACATGCACCAAACACAAATACATATCAAACACTTCCAATGAGGGTATTTGTTGGTTGTTACAAGAGTTTTAAAGTGATTGTCAACATTAGACATTGCATTGCAGGCATACACTTAAAGGAGAAGTATTGGGAGAGTAAAATGTACTCTTCCCAATACTGAGAACCGAGGTAGGACACTGCAGCTGTCACATACCAGCTCTATAGATCGATGTTTAGCGATTACAAACCACTAATCACTCAGCTCACGGTCTTCTCAATGCAGAGAGCAACTACTGTCAGTCACCATTCCCTGCAGGGATTTCCCCCTCCACTCTCTCTGTTCCTCCAGTGCTCATTGAAAGGTCAGACAGGGGAGGGGGCACAGCTGGCTCTGGATCTAGAGAGGCAGAGACAAAGCCAGCTGTCAATCAGGCAGCAGGGTGGATCCCAACAATATTATCGGGATTTTTCCCGGCTGCAGCACGGCTCTGTGCTGTCAGCATATATCGAGCATTAGCCATGCTAGATGTTGACTGTGGGTCACAGGAATACATTAGTAAACGTACTCCTTTCACCCAAAAGTGGACTAAAGCCAAAAAAAGGTTTGGCTTTAGTTCCCATTTAAAATGAATAAATATATCTGATGCTAGGTCCACTTTCTTTTGACATTTTGATTAACAAACTGTTTTACATAAAAAAATATGATTGGTCCTGGCAAAAAATCTAATCAAAATAAAAAAAATGAGTCATTTTTTTTTTGTGCAGAATGGTTTTCAAGAGAAAATCTTTTTGTTAACACATATGTAAGGTTGTCACCTATGAAACAAACTATTGGTCTTATGATTTTTATCCTATTAATAAAATTGGCAACAAAATCCATTCTTACCTCTCGGTTGGCAACCCAACATGTATGGCTAACATTAGACAGCAAGATCTGTTGGGGGTGGAGCTAATGTTTATACTGCTATGTAGTCTGAACATGGCATAAAAGATTAATGCTATATAAATAAATAAAGGAAATAAATGTTTATTTCTTGTATTTTTTCATGATCCGTAATTGCCCAATAAATGTCTGACTTGCCATAGGAATGCACGCGGGGTTATTGGACAATAAATCAGGATAATGAACACTGATTCATTTGTTTGAAATAGAAATCTGGGCCATTCGCTGGAGTCCTAACATTGCCTCTGTTAGTTAAACCCGAGACTGTATTTGTCTCTTAGAACTGCTAGATTAGCATAGCGTCTATTTGGCTATTTTAGGTGTAAGTTGTTCCTTGATAGTTTTAACCTCTGACCCTCAATACTAACTGCTGAAGTGCCAAGATGCTGTACTGGAGGATATAAGATAAACAGGAACTAATTATGCTCAGGGTCTTGGCACACAGATCTGTTTGTGGAACACAACCCTCTTGACCTCAGTGAAGACAAAGCTCTGCAGCCATTTCCAGATGGACAGTTCAGTCACCGCTAGATTGTTCTTACTGGAAACTTCCTGCTCTTGAGGATGGCAGGCATCAAAATGCGCAGACAATGACTGTACATGATTTGCAGTGTTTTTACTACATTTCTTTAGCTGTTATGTTGTGTTTGCATCCCTAGGAGCTTTACAAATCAAAGCAGGACTTAAAGTGCTGTCCCTCTAAGCCCCTCCTTCAGTACAAAGCTCCAACTCTCTGTTTCTATCCCTGAAGACACTAAAGAATCAATGACTAAAGTAGATCCAGTATTATGACATTATTCCATCAGGGGTAACAATAGTAACTGGTCAATCAATTTTTCCCAAGCAGGCTTGGTTGAAGAGCATTGGATTGAGATGCCCACAAACATTTGAATGTTTCCCACTCCAACCACAGATGACTGCATCAGGCTATCATTCCCTAATGTTGGTAGGTAAGAAATGAGATGAGAATGTTCTTTCAAACCATGGTCACATAGGCCGTGTATATTCAAAATTTACAGTCTTGTTAAGGTCATTGTTACCCCTCACATTGTGACGCTGCCATCAGAGGTCTTCAGGACTCTGTGAAGTCCCTACTGTTATACTTTTCTGACACCCACTGGACAGTGTCCACATCACTAGGAAGGAATGTGATCACTGCAAGAAGAACCCTCCCACACTACAGACCAGGAAATAGAAAAACTGGGACCCAGCCAGTTACGTTACCATGGATTCAGGTAAGTAAATAGGGCTTTAGTTAAAGTGGGGTGTGGTTTTTGGTTTAGACCATAGATCAAATTTAAAGACAAAAGAAAGAGCTCAGCATAGGCATGACCAGTGTGGTGGTAACCACTAGTGGTCCAAAGCGCAAGCTGGATGTGGGGCTATGGCACGAAGATTTAGAAATACAGACCTAAAAAATTGTCACCATTGTATTGTATTCAGTCATATAGCAGAGCAGGTTGGCTAGGTGTATAAATAAGGGTTTTGCATCAAGCAAAACCATTAAAAGAGTTGGCATGCTGCATTTTTTCCTTACACAAGAGGTCAACAAGGCAGTCAGCAAAAACAACACATAGAGGTCCCTCTCCATATTAGTTATAAAGGGAATGCAATTCATAGTGGGTTTATATGTTATCCCTCTTTATTTTTTTTGTGGTCTATATGTGGCCACTATTTCTCTTTCTATTTTCTTTAGTAAATATTGCATATGATAAATTTGTATTCTAATAATCCAGCCAGCAGTTGGAGCTTTGGGCTCATTTTCACATTTTCTCAGCCTCTCCTTAGCTGCTCTGTTGAAAAAAAAAGTCTGTTGTTAACAGATCTCAATAGCTGAAGCTGGAATTTATACAGAGAAGTGAATCTCTCTCTCTTCCTCCATCCGTATGGCTCCATCTGAGGTATAGGTTAAGATCTTAAAATAGGCAACAAGTGCTATGTTCTCTGTGCAGCCAACTTATAAGACATAGAATCCTATGCCACGTATAAAAGACCAAATTCAGCCAAAACATTTTATTTTGTTTTGAATAGCAGTTAGAGCCTCTGTACGTTTTTTTTTTTTCTTCCGCTCTCTTTATCCCTGTTATGGAGGTTTCCGCTCACTTATATGCCTTTATGTTCTGGTAAGGACCGATACACTCCACCCCACACCCTCAATGTTTGTATGGGAGGTTTTCGGGGCAGAAAGTGAGGGAAGATTTACCAATGAGGTCAGTGACAACCAGTGAAGTCAGTGAACTAGTTGGGACGCCAACCACAGCGTCATAGGTTATTAAGACCTCTTAGCAAACTGGAATGCTCTGGCTGCAAATGCGGATCCAGACATAATTGTCGGAATCCGCTTCAGCTGCGGCGTCTCAGTATACCGCAAGCAGTAGCTGGCGGTATACTGTGGCGTCTCAGTATACCGCTTAGAGTGACGGGAGGACGCTAGTTTGTGTCCTCCCGTTACCATAAGGAGAACTATGGGGAAAAGCCTTAACCACATAGTTCTCCTTTAAGTGTTAAAGTGTGTCAGGTTGGGAACACGCATATGACCACATCGTATTCACTATTCAGCATATGACAACATCAGTTTTAATATTCAAGACTGAATTCATTAAAACAGCCCAAAGGAGCAAACCGCGAAGTGCAAAGCATATGTCCTTTCAGCAGTTTTGCTCATAAGAACTAAACATTTCCAATGTGCCAACCATATCTAGTTGATTGAAAACCTAAAAAAAAAAAAAAATTAGGAGTTACCACCTCAAAAGAATAATATACACTTTGTCTGCACTGACATATCTAGATACGTCTTCCCTTTGATCCTTTTAATAAACGGCATTTCTAACAGACACACAAAAGTGGGTGTCTGACGTATTTCACATTTTTAGCCCAGGCTATGCAGAACCTTTCAAGTGAATAAGCCGTATAATCCTGATTTTTATTTCTCATTCATTATAACAGCCTTCTCCTGCGTTAACACATGTGCTGCCATGTCATAAGGCCAAATCCCCAGCAATGAACACTAACATGACATCTTCACGAGCTATATTTCTATTATATGGGCGCATTGCTGTGTGCTTTCATCATCATTGGCTTATTCTGCAAGATAAAAAGCACAGAGCTACGAGGCTGCAAAAGAAGAAAAAAAATGCGTCTGTGGCGTCTGTATCAGCCAATCGGGTTCCAACTGTTATTTCCTTGCCAGCTCTGGAAGATTGGCCAATAGAATTTGGTTACAATAGACAACACAGAGATTTTCTTTATTCGGCATTCCATGACCCTGAGCTCTTCCGAACCTAGAAAAAGCTCCTCATGCGCACACCTAAGGAAGCTCCTGCCACGTCAGTTAATCAGCTGCAGCAGGGAAGTCCCCACCTGCAGCTTGATGTAAGCAAAGGGCCGTGATGCCGTGATGTCATTGACCTTCTATGGCTACATGCCTATATTTGGTAAATAACATTTACCAAATATGGCTATGTGGCTATATAAGGTAAATGATGTCAGCACAAGAATCCCACTCCTTTGTTTATATGCAACAGCGGGGTGGGGGGGGGGAATGTTAGGAGGAACCCACCTAATCTATTCAATCAGTTTATATCCAATCATACAGGCTCTCGCACTACATACCTGCTGATAGATCTAAAGGAGATTCAGGAGATCTTCAGTACGGGAATTTGTGCTGGTATCAGCCTTCTACAGCCTACTGCAAGGGTGGGCAACTCCAGCCCTCCAGCTGTGCTTTAACTATAAATCCTAACATGCCTCTGCCTCTGGGAATCTTGCCCATACCTGTCAGTCTTGCAATGCCTCATGGGACCACAACAGCTGGAGGGCCGGATTTGCCCACCCCTGGTCTAATGTATAGCAGAGCTCATAGAAGAAAGAGGGAAGCAGCACTAATTGCTAGTCAGGTGTGCTTCATTGCAAGGAGCTATGCTGATAGAAGGCGAGAGCAGAGTCACAGAGAGATGAGCTCATCATTCTGCAGCTTCTCCTTTGACTGGCCAATCACAGGAAGGGGGAGTCGGGAGGGGACCTGTAGGTTTAAGGGACACTGCAGCAGAGAAAATTTAGGTCCCCTACGCTGCTTGCAAGGGCCCTGCTGTGCTTGGTAGAGCTGTGTATATCTCAGGACTGGATGGGCAGAAAAACACATCCTTTTTTAAACAGTTCCCAAATATGTATTCCATATGTGTGTTTTGCTATTTTTCTGCATATCAGGATTTTTTTATTTGGCGTGAACATGTTATTTTTTTCTAATTAGCAAGCTGCTGCATGCCTGAATGCAATTCTCACAGTGACAGGTCCCTTTAAACAACACCTATTTTGTCAGGGGCAGATTTGATCCCTTTTCACTGGAGTTGTAGGACATTTTTGAAGAGCAGCAGACTTTGGGCTGAAGCGCCCTCTAGCACTCAGCGGGTTAACAGTCACCTGCTGCTAGGAGCAGAAAGCATAAGTAAAGCAGACATGGTGAGCAAGACCTACACAATACGGGAGGATGACCTTCTGACTCCCTGCAAATCCTGAATTAATTAATCACAGAAATCCTCCGGCTCTATGAACGGCCCGTTTCATTTTTTTTTTTTTCTGAGGTTGAGAAAATCAGAGGGATTAGTGCGGACTGGGATGGTGAAACATAACATGGCTGTCTCATCTTTCACCTACAGAAATATCTCCCACTGTACCCAACTTCTGCCCAGCTCCTTTCCCATCGCTTATCAGTGACGTTTCAGACCGTGAAAGTCCGGGGAAACGCTTGTCGTGAAGCGGATGCGTATCAGAGAGGCCGCGCTGGACAAATCCCGCATTATTTCTATGTCAGTGACACTAATTTCCTTCTGTGATGGAAACACAAAACATCGTCACATAGGTTAGAATGCCAACATTTCGGGGCCATACAGGGTCTCTTCCAGGGCTGTCCTTACACTAATGGGTGGAGGAGGGTTGGGGTGGGTGCTGCCAGTGTATGGTCGTTCCAGGGGGGTAAGATGCTATCAGCTAATGGTCTTCCCAGGGGGAGTGGGGGTGCTTTGTGCTATCAGCTAATAGTCATTTGAGGGGAAGGTGGCCAGGATGTCAGCGGCTCTCTCCGGCATCCTGCCAAGCTCACTGACGTCATTGGTTGCCAGGAGCTCAGTGGGACACCAGTCAGAGCATCACATTCAGCTCCTGGCATCGGTGACGTTAGTGAGCTGGGAGGGATGCCAGACAGAGCGTCACATGTTGCTAAGAGCTCTTAGCAACCAGGGATGCTGTGGCC